>NW_020885063.1:277831-382164 GCF_003945725.1 Corapipo altera | reverse complement strand
CTCACATTAAAAATCAAAAGGCAGAAAGAAAGAAGGACAAAGCAATGAATTTGCCTTTATAGGGCAAGAGGAGTCTCCTTTCCTGGAGACTTGCCTTTCTGGGATTTACAGAGTTGTTCTGCTCCTAAAGGAAAGCAAGGTGAGGTCCCCGTTGCTCAGAATTTTAAAACCCACTCTTCTGTAACAGAAAGGGCAGGATGCTCTGGGTTATCCAGGTGAATACAAATCTATCTAGCACAAACACCAGTCATATGAAGTCCCTCAGTTTTTGGCACCCTCTCAGTGGCCCCAGAGGCTTCATTGTGTAGGGGGTTGAAAGGCTGCAGAGTTCCCTGAGGCAGCTCTTGGGGAAAAGCATCTGAATTACCTGGATGAGCACACAGCAGTCCCAGCAGAGGAGAGACACAGGCAGCAGTTTGTTGCTGCCAATCTTCTCCTTTTTTGGTATGACTCAAATTCTTTTAATTTCCTCACAGACCATCAGTTCTCATTTTGTGCAGTCTGAGGCAAAACCTGAGAGAATCAAGTTTAGGAGGGATTTGAATTTCTTTTTATTCATTGTACAGTGCCCTAACACAATCTCTCAGCTCTTGTCATGCCCTACTTTGCCTTCCCCTTGGCATTTGTCAAACTCCCTTTCCAGTAGGGACTGGAAAGAAGTTTCTTACTAGTTGTATGTTCATTTTAATGTGAGTGAAGGAAAGGGGACCTTCAGCCATCTCAATAAACAGCATAAACAATAAACCATGCCTCGTTACCCCAGCCCAGAGTCTGGGCCTGCCAGCACACCCACTCAGCAGAGGTACAGATTCGCTTCCCAGGACTGGGGAGAGAATACTGAAGAACAAAAGGAGAAAATTGCTGTAGTGCAGCAGGTGACACTCAGTGGCAGAGAGCAGTGCATGGCAGATGTGCACAAAGCCATCTCCAGCCCCTGATGTGCAGTGAGTTGGGATTTCAGAAAGCCACAGCTGCACCCTGCACACACTCCTTCTGCATTTTGTCCTGTAAAATCTAAAGTGTGGAACTAAAGGCAGCAAAGAACACTCAGTCAAAGGAGAGCTGTAAGCACAATTAGGAGGATTGTTTGACAGCACAGCACGGGCTGGAGAGGGAAAGTTTACCATTTATTTCTCCAGTTTGGAGCACACGTCAGTGTAATTAACCTCTTCCAAAGAAAGTCTCCAAGGAGGACCAGGATCAGTTAAGATAGGAGGCTTTGCCTCATGGATAAATGGTCACATTCTTCATGTTCACAGCACTTTGAAAGGGGTGAGTCAGACACTGCAGTTCAACACAGTAGGATTTATCTTTAAATCCTGTAGGATTATGTGAAATGCAGTCAGTAAACCCAAATCTTCCCTTCTGTGCAGCTCTGCTCCCTCCTGCTGGACACAAGTGCTTGTCCTTTTGCCTTATAACCACTGGAAACCAAACTGCAGAAGATCCTCATATTCATTTAAACAACCAGGGTTCATCAGTTCTGTTTGCATATTCACTTGCTCAAAGTCAGATGCATGTTTTTAGATAATCATTGTCACCTTAGACTTAATTGTTCCAGGATTCATGCAAGTTAATGTCTCCAAGGGGTTAATTACCACTGGCCAAATATCTGATCAAATCAAACAGCCTCCTAAGGAGAATCCTGAGTGAGTCACAGGGGACTGAGAACAGACACCCAGGCTGTGGTTTGGACTTGGTCATTAGATCATGCAGAGTTTTAAGCTCAGGTTCTTAGAAAACACTTTTAATTGCATTCTTTAATTTAAGTAGGGAGGTCAAACTCAGCCACACAATGTTCAGAAGTGCTGAAAACCTCAAGCCCCTAATGATTCCTCAACCTTTGCTCCAAACTCAGGATCAGTGGGAACCAGGCTGGCCTGTGTCTAAACTCAACTAGAGAGAAAGATACCAATCATTCCAGATGCCCTTTGAGTGGGCTGGGCTGAATTTTGTCTGGCCTAAGTGAATGAAGTAGAAAGAAAAGCCCACACCTGCAGAGGTGCTGCAAGGATGCTGTAACCTGGCACTGTGCTTGGAAATGGTGGAAGGCAAACAAAAGCAACATGCATGAAATGCTGAGCAGAGGAGGGAAGGCAGAGACATTCACAGCCTTATTACACAGCCTTGTTTCCCACAGCCCAAGGGGACTGCTGGGTGTACCCCCTGCCCCTGGGGAGCTTTAGGCTTAAAACAGAAGACTTGGAAAGCAACTGCACAGCCTTTCCTTGGCGTTTAACCCCAGCTGGCAACAGAGCACCTAACACACACAGCCCCTCCATCACCCATCCATCCATCCCTGCTCCCAGCTGAGCACACATTTGGGAAAAAACAGTAAAACTCATGGGTTGAGATAAAAAATTAATAATTGAAACAAAATAAAATATAACACTAATTATAATGCTAATGATAAAAACAGCAATGACAATATTAATGAAGAGGAGGGAGAGAGGGAGAGAGAGACAGGAAACCCAAGAGAAACAAGTGATACCCAGTACAAACACTCACCACCAACTGACTGATTCCAGGCCCATCCCCCAGCAGGGATCAGCAGCTCCCAGCCAACTCCCCCAGTTTATATACTGGGCATGACATTGTGTGGTGTGGAACATCCCTTTGGCCAGTTCTGCTCAGCTGTCCCAGCTCTGCTCCCTCAGCTCCTTGTGCAGCTCCTCCGTGGCAGAGGTTTGGAGTGACCACAACTTAGCACAGCTGAACCTTCAGTGTGTTATCAGCCCAGCTTCTGCTGTGCTGCCTCAAACCAGGATCTCATCAACGCACTGTGGGTGTTGCAGAGCTTTATCCTGTTCCAGTGAGGTCTGGATCAGGCCTTGGCAGATGGCAGAGCTGCTTCCATCCCTGGGGCAGTCAGGTCCAGGTGGACTGACAGCCCTCCAAGTGAAAGCCAAGTGTGGCCTGCACTCTGCCACCAGAGGGACTGAGTGTGCTGGTTTAAAGGTAAACCAGCAGAGGAAATGAACTCAACTCAAAAGAGAGATTATAAATCAGAATAACAATTTAATAAAATAATACAATAAATATGATTATACAGACAAACAGTTGGTTTTAACCCACAAAACCCAAATGTATAACCCAGCACCCTGGGGCATGAACAGAGTGGTTCCCACGAGTGGTCAAAAAGGTCCCAAGACCCCAAGATTATCTATCCTCCAGTTCAGGCAGGAATGCCCAGCACCTCCCTCAGGGTGGGGAGTTCCACACTGGGGGTGAGGACAGGAGCACCCTCCTGTCTCCCAGTTCCACACTGGGGGTGAGGACAGGAGCACCCTCCTGTCTCCCAGTTCCACACTGGGGGTGAGGACAGGAGCACCCTCCTGTCTCCCAGGCCTCTTAATACCCAGTTTACAGCCTGAGGGGTCAGGGCTGCTCTGGGCAGAGGGTGTAAATGGTCTATTGATAACAGTTTCTGGGCAATGGCATGGAAGGCTATAGAATACACAGTTTTGGGTTACACCCATACAGTGATGAACTGGTCCCAGCTGTTCTAACTAGGACACAGAGAAAATGCATCAGCCCCATCAGCTGTGGCCCAGCACTGGGCTCCTCTGGCTGCAGCTCCTGAGGAAGTTCCAGCATGCCCAGGACAGCAGCACTCAGCATGACCTCATTGGTGTCACAATAACCTGCTGTTAGTCCCTGTTCTCCATCAGACTTTCACACCAGCCATGTGGGACTACTGAAGGGTGAGCAGGGCTTGCTGACCCCTCCTGGGCTCTCCAGTCAATGGATCATCTCAGGGATGGGATCAGGGGCTTGACTGCCAACAGTGTACTGTTGCGGTAGCAATCAGCACCAGTTGTTCTTCAACCCTGAACAGCAAAAGGGTCCCCCAAGAGACCAGGCAGGGCAGAACTGTTTCATTTCCTCCATCTCCAAGACAGCCTTACCAAAAATCCACCAGTACCCTTTCAGGTGCTTGAAATAGTCTGAGGTAGCCCATGCCAGGGATCCTCCAGGCCAGTCCCCATGGGGGGCTTTTGCCACTCACTGCCAGTGAGGCTGATTGCCTGCTGAAACCAGGACACCTCCTTAGATTGTGGTGACATTGTTCCCTGTGCCACAATTTCTTCTATTTAATTAATACATTACAAGCAATATATTTTCATCCATATGCTTAGAGTAACACTCCTCTGCTTGAAAAGGTCACACAAACAGAGTTAGCAGCCCCTGTTAAAAAAGCTAGTGGAACAAACTCGAATCATCAAGGAAATTATACATTGCAGCCCTTACATGCTACAGCAGAGGCAGATAAAATCACAGCAGGGAAAAGTCAGACAAAAACAAGAGACAAGGGAGCTCTTGATCCCCTGAAAAATTAGAGCAGCCCAGGGAAGAAAAACCCCTGTTGGCCACTGAGTGTCAGCCTCGAGTCGTGAGGTTGCGCAACTGAGCTGGAAACGTGCAGAGGAGTCTGTGGTCCTGCACCTCCCAGGGCAGTGCATCTCTGCCGTCCTCCCCCAGCTGTGCTGAATGACACCCTTGGGGGACCTGTCTGCACTGCCAGCAGGGAGATAATGGAATTGTGAGAATCACGGTGGGTGGTGTAGGAAACTTGCTACATCTCGATCATCCACGCAGGGCTGCAACAGCTTCCTGAAGTGCCATAAAAACCAGGGAACGGGATTTTTAGATCTTGACAAAAGCCATTACCCACCATACAGGTCAGGCCTTTGGGAGCCAAAGGGAACCACCCCAAAAACCCACCCAAGGCTGTGCTGTGTCTCACCCTCAGCAGCACCACTGCTCCCACAGGCTGACAGAACCAGCTTCCTCTGAGCTGGGAGTTTCTGAGAAGGTCTCACATACACATATAAGGGAGTAGTTGATAAAACCAAACCTGCTGATACCACTTCCCCCATCCTTTACATATGCAAGTTCTAATCACTCGACAAGGGCATCAGTTGGAGCTTAATTACCCATTGCACTGCTGAATGCAGTTAAAACACCTTACTATTGTCTCTTACACAAAGACTAAAACACACCTCATCTTCCCAAGCACTGGCAGGTCTCTCACACAAAAGCTGCAGTCTGCATAATATTTTTGGGGTTAACATTTTTTTAGCAAGGGAGGGACAGAAATTCCAACACCCCTCCTGTGTCCCACATGAGCTTCCTGTTACGGACCTGAATTCCTCAGTGTGTTGATGCTGCTCTTACCAGGTCATAAACAAAAATACACATTCTTAAGACCTGCATTCGAAGAAGATTAATCCTCAAGAAAGTCAGAGTTGCAGCACAAAGCTCAGTGTTCCACTCTGTCAGCAGCTCCCTCCATGTCAGAGTGCTCACAGCTTCATCTGGTGCCTCATTCCTTGGCTTTTCCCCAAGCTTTCCTGGGCCTTCTGTCAGACTGAATCCACAGCTACACAGACAATCTGATCTCCTCCTCCATTCCCCCTCCTTTCCCTCCTCTTGCTCCACAACAAAGTTATTTTCCTGAGGTACAGCTTTTTCTTTGTTTGGGATTTTTTTCAGCTCTAAGTATTTGTTCATCTCAGGGGCAGTGAGAAACAAATGGAAGAGATTATCACTGCTTTTAATCTTTTAGCAGACACAGATCACAAACCAATGACAGCAACACAAATCTGGCCATGACAGGAGCCTTAACTGTATCTCAGATCTGAAGCTGGCTCTAAGTACTTTTCCAAAATGTCTCAAAGCCAGCACATCAGTCCCCAGAGAGGAAGCTTTTCTTCTAGCCTTCCTAGTTTTACATCCTGCATTCAGCTCATTTTCTTTTAAAAAACCAAACAAAGAATCCATAGACTAGTCCCATCCCCTTCCTTAGGGCAGCACAAATATATACACAAAACTCTCCACGCCTGATCCCAGGATTTGGTAACTCCAGCTCCGTGACTACAAACAGATTTGGTCCAGAACAGCTTTATAAAACTTTATAATCCCCAAGCCCTATATCTTTGCTGGCTACAGGAGCTATAGCTCTGCCCTATGGTGTCTCCAGCAGTCTCATCTGGGAGGGTTCAAGCCCCCAGATCACCTGGACATGCAGACCAGCAGGTGATGCTCCATCTTTTCCACAACTGCCCATAAAGGTGCACCTGCCCTCACATCCTGCCCACCCAGGGCTGGGGCAGGGGCCAGCCCTCAGTTCAGGCAGCAGCACAGCTACCTGTGCAAAGGGCTCTTGTACACATTTCTGACATTGTGCTGTATTTCCATGGATTGTAGGAAGCTGATACCCTGACACGGATCCTCTCCCTGTGCACTGATGAGCTGTGTCACTGCTCTCCTTTCAGACTCAGAGGTAAATTGAAAGACTCGCTCCTGCACTCCCACCTCCCCTGGTTTAGATGTGGAAGCCCAAGATATTCACCTGTAAAACACCTGTTTCTGCTCCTGTCTGGCTCTAGAGAAGCTTTGGCTTCAAGGGATCTGCACTGTGTTCAGCTGTGACCAGGATTTGGCAGCAGGACCAAGGAGGCACCATTTGCCTGGGTCTCTGTTATTCCCACTGGAGGTGATGGAGCTGCTCCAATTGCTGAGCCCAGCTGGGATGGGAGGGAGAGCACTCCCAAAGTGCACCAAGGTGTCTGACTGGTCTGTCATTCAGATATTTTCACTCCAGTCAAAAGTCTGTTATCACCGTTTGCTTTTTCCCCCTGCACCTTATCCTGCTGCTTGTCCTGGTCTTCCCTCACATTGGTTGCTTTCACTACGAATTTTTTAAAGACAAATTTAAATCTTTAGGCAGTGAAGAACAGCTGGAAAGCCTGACTCAAGTGCACTTGCCTCCCCCGTCAGAAACCTGGCCTGGTCCCCTCACCCCTGAAGCTGCTCCACTCAGCAGCAGTTGGTACTTGGAGGAGAAGTGTGTGGGTGCAGCCTGAGAGGGATTGGGAGGGAAAGTTGGGAGCCCTACTCCTGGAATCTTGGGTTTACTTTTATTGGTGTCAGAGCTGCACTGCCAGGGGAATGCTCTCCCTTTTGAGCTCTGCTGCTCCAGTCTTAGAGCTTGTGGTGCTGTTTGTGGAAGGAGTTGGGAGATGCAGGTGCAGATGAAGTGACGTTTTCCATTGAGTTTCCTTGGAAGAGGGAGAGTTCAGGCTTTAGTGGTTGAAATGAGTTTGGTAAGGATGGTGAGAGGGGACAGCCTGTTTCTCTCCCAAGATCTTTGTGGACAAAATTTCTCCAGCCCGCAGCTGGAGAACCATGGTACATGATGGGTGAGCAACTGGCTCATGGGTCAGGCACAAAGAGTGACAGTGACTGGGGTGGCATCAGGCTGGCACCCATCACTAGTGGGGTTCCACAGGGCTCCATCCTCAGCCCCGTGCTCTGCAGCATCTCCATTAACAACCTGGACACAGGACTCAAAGGAACACTAAGTAATTTTGCTGAGGACACCAAACTGGGAGGAGCTGTTGACTCCCTCGAGGGCAGAGAGGGCTCAGCAGACCAGAGATGGACAATCCCCAACCGTGGGAAGTGGAACAAGGGCAAGGGCTGGATTGTGCCCCTGGGCTGGGGCAGCCCTGGCTGTGTGTGTGGGCTGGGGATGAGAGGCTGGAGAGCAGCTGCAGGAAGGGCCCTGGGGGTCCTGGTCCATGGCCAGTTGTCCCTGAGCCAGCAGTGCCCTGGCAGCCAGGAGGGCCAACATGTCCTGGGGGCATCAGGGAGGGGATTGTCCTGCTCTGCTCTGCCCTGGGGCGGCCTCACCTCAACATTGGGGCAGTTTGGGGGGACACAATATAACAAAACCATTGGAGAGTGTCCAAAGGGGGCCACAAGGATGGGGAAGGGTCTGGAGGGGCCTTATGAGGAGCAGCTGAGGGTACTTGGTTTGTTCAGCTGGAGAAGAGGGGACTGAAGTCAGATCTCATTGGGGTCTTCAACATCCTCCTGAGGGGCAGCTCTGATCTCTGCTCTCTGTGAGCAGGGACAGGACCCTGGAACAGCTGGAGCTGGGTCAGGGCAGGGTCAGGTTGGATCTCAGGGAAAGGTTCTTCCCCCACAGGGTGGTTGGGCACTGCCCAGGCTCCCCAGGGCAGTGGGCACAGCCCCAAGGCTGCCAGAGCTCCAGGGTTATTCGGACAACTCTCTCAGGGACAGGGTGGGATTGTTGGGGTGTCTGTGCAAGGCCAGGAGTGGGACTCAATGATCCTTGTGTGTCCCTTCCAGCTCAGGAGATTCAATAATTCCATGATAAGCACAGTCATTACTGAGTATTTCTCAGGACTGACAAAATACAAGGGATGAAGCCTGGCATGGCTTGTTGCTTTAACTTCTGTAAAGCTACTCCAGGTTTTTAAAGGTCTGTAAACTCAGATTTTTCCTTTGTGGGAAACACAGATGTCTCTAAGGGCATGATAGGACAAGGGGGAATGGCTTCCCACTGCCAGAGGGCAGGGTTAGATGGGATACTGGGAAGGAATTCCTCCCTGTGAGGGTGGGGAGGCCCTGGCACAGGTTGCCCAGAGAAGCTGTGGC
Source organism: Corapipo altera (assembly GCF_003945725.1). Taxonomy (NCBI): domain Eukaryota; kingdom Metazoa; phylum Chordata; class Aves; order Passeriformes; family Pipridae; genus Corapipo; species Corapipo altera. Next base: position 373,695 of record NW_020885063.1, on the reverse strand, counting down.
TGTCCCATTCCTGGAAGTGTCCAAGGCCAGGTTGGATGGGGCTTGGAGCAACCTGAGATAGTGTCCCTGTCTATGGCAGGGGAGTGGAACGAGATGATCTTTAAGATCTCTCCCAACTCAACGCAGTCTGTGACTCCATGCACAGGGCTGTTCCTGCTGTGAGCAAACCACTTCTGTGTCCATCTCTGAAGCTGCTGTGGTGTGTTCATGTGCTCAGCACACAAATATGCTGGAAACCAGACTCACTCAGCCTGAGCTTTGACCACGAGGTGGCATTCTCTGAGCTTTTTTTCCTAAGGAGGAGTAGAACTTACCATCTTTAATAATAACAATAATAATTAAGGGGGGGAAGAAAGCCTCAAACCCTCCCTGTATTTTCTGAAGTCTGTGACAAAGCAAGATTTGTGAGGAGGCTGCTTCTGCTCTTGCAAAACAATGGTGCTGCTTTCTGAGAGCTGCAAGGGAGACTGAGGGTCAAGTCCCTTTAAAAAAAAAAAAGTGAAATACAGTATTGTGCATCTTGAAATCTGAAACCGAGAAACAGAAGTGCAAGGGAAACAAGGGGGAAAGTCTTGCAATTCCTGAGGACAACTGTTGCAAGTGGAGTTTTAAGGAATACAACCTACATATATACATTTAAAGGTCATTGAATGGCTTTTGTGAAGAAACCTGTGAAATAAGGGAGCCTTGGAAGAAGAGATTTCTTTTTCTCCTCCTCTCTGGATATAATGGCCATTGCAAAGCAAAGCATCTTGAGATTTGGCTTCAAATGTCTCTTCCTAGCAATTTTTACACTCACCTGTGATGGACACAGCGGGAAGAGGGAGAACGGGGGTCCTGCCTGCTACGGAGGGTTTGATCTGTATTTCATTCTGGACAAGTAAGTCAGCTCTACTTTGTTCTTTTTCAAAGAGATCTTTCTCCAGGCATAAGCTGGAACAGCTTATACTGATACCGAGGAGGTTTTCCTTGGATTTTGGCTCAGTAGAAGTCACTGTGTCCCCAAGGGACCTGTGAAACTCCCGACTGCTTGCTTTGTTTTTGTTGTGGTGACTTCTTCGGCAGGTCCAGGGCATAAATCCCGCTGTGCTCTGTAAATCACACCAGAGCAGTTCTGCTGATGGGGGGCTCTGTTGTGCCCTCGACCCTGCCCTTTCCCAGAGCAGTGGGTGGGAGAAGGGCAGCACCCTGGTCCCCTCTGGCTCCCCATGAGCTGTGAGGGTCGAGGCTCGCAACACAGCAGGGGTTGCAGGGTTATTCTTGCAGACATGAATTAATTCCATAGCTGAGAACGTGGAGGAAGCGCTGGCCTGCCTGGAGCTCTGCTCCTGTTCCCCAGTTACCTTCCAGAGCAGCAACTGCAGGTAAAAACCAGCTCTGAGAGGGGTCACTGCCCCAGAGAGGCTCAATTCGGCTGTTGTGGTGCAGAACAGCTCCAGTGCCTCAATTAAAGAGAGCTTTGTTTTCTCAGCTGAGTCACACTTTCTTTGTTTCTTGTTAATCAAATGCATATTTTGACTTTAACTACTGAAGATAACTTCCTAGCTCACTTTTTCATCACTAATTGTGGCAGTGTCATCTCCTTGGCACTCCAAGTGTACCTCTTCTTTCAGATGGGGATGGAGTGATGTGAAATTGTGCTGAGCTTTGGAAAGCCTCATTCAAAAAAAAAAAAACTCACAAAAAAACCCAACAAAAAAAGAAAATATTAAAAAAAAAACCTAGCTAAAATGATTGTCCTAATTTTCTGGATTAAGAATAATCAGCTTGAACCAAAAGTTTGGAAATACTGGAGATTCTGCCTGCCAGAGCCATGGCACTGACATTATTAACCATAAATTTCAGAGACAGGAAAGTATTTGCAAGTTGCCAAAAGCGCAGATGAAGCTTTCTGCCTGATCCTCTGGAGTGCTTTGCAGTAGCTCCCACATTCCTTTAGTATAAATGACTTGGAATTACATAACCTTTTATTACAAAATACTGGGTAAAATGTAAGATTGAGACACTGGCTGTTTCACTGTGCCAGTTGTCCCTAATGCTCCAGGGGACAGATTTTTTAAATTCATTTCTTTTTTTCACTGGAAAGATCTACCTGGTTATGCATTTTGGTGCTCTGGCTGTTCAGTTATTAGTTGAAATATCTCTATTGTATGGGGAAAAAAAACAAACCCAAACAAACCCAGAGCATGATTTTTACTGCAGGGAGCTTTTGCAAACTGCATTTCTTTGGAAGTTGAAGCAGGATTGAAGGTTTTATCAAATCTGATGGATGTGCTGTGTTATTCCTCTGAGCTAATGGAACTTTAGCAGGCACTTAATTCAAGTCCTGTTCTGTCCCCTTCCTAAAATCTGTGATTTTGTAGCCTCGCTCAAGAGATTATGGATTTGGGTGGAAACTGAAGCCTTAGGACAAAGTTTAAAGCAGGCAGGCTGTCCTCAGCATATCCAGGTATCCAACAAAAATCCTGCTTTGACAGCTGCAGGATTTCTGTTTCTTGGACTTTTCTGGTGCAGAAATGCACCAGATCTGCTGTAAAAATGTCCTTGGTGTCCAGTGGCATTTGGAGGAGTGTTGTGGTGTTTTAGCTGTTGGGGAGTACAATGTGCCATGGACCTGGTTGTTTAACCTCTGATGAGAGGTCAGTTATCCCTTGTCCTTTATCTTTAAAACTTTCATAGACTCACAGAATGGTTTGAGTTGGAAGGGTCCTCAAAGATCATCTGGTTCCACCTCCCTGCCATGGACAGGGAACCTTCCACAGACAGTTCATTTCTCAGAGGCCAAGCTGAATTTCCAAAAGAGCTGAGTCTTATTTAGCCTGGATTTTCTACCTTCTGCTTATCTAGAGAATGTTTTCCAAAATGCTGCTGAAGTCCTGAATGCAGAGAGAGGTGATGCCTGTAGAGGCCTTCAGGCAAAGTATGAAATGATAATAGTGGATTCAGGAGTCACTGGTTTTCTTTGAAATAGGTCTAGAAATGATTACAGATTATTGAAAGTGATAAAGGACTCTGAAGCAGAAGAGATTTAGACTTTTAAGCCTGAAATGTAATTTCCCTGGTGGAAGGAAGCCATGAAAATATTAAGCAACCTCCTTTCTGGGATCAAAGGAGTGACACAAAAACAACAAACACAGGCTGGAAGCCACTGGTGCAGGAGCCCCGAGCTGACCCTGTGCCTGGGTGGATTTAGTGACTCCTTGAGTGCCTCCAGTGCCCTGTTGGGAGCAGCTCGTGGGACATGTGCCAGGCTCTGCACTGGACCCAGTCCTGGTCACAGCTGGCTCTCAATCCCAGTGCTGGCCACAAGAAGCCCCTTCAGAGTGACCATGTAACCCAGGCTGCTCTCCTGGAGGGATGCTACAGCTCCCTGCACTGTTCTCCTCAGGAGACTCCTGCAAACCCGTGGAGCAAACTCCTGAAGGCAAACCAGGTCTCCTCAGGTGTCTGTGGGCAGCTGGAGACACAACCCCCTGCACGTGGCACGCTCAGAGGACCTGCAGCAAAGCTCCCATTTCTCATGGTCAGGAAGGGGAAGAAAATTAGGACTCACCCATTCAGAAGTAATGCTCCACAGCCTCAACATGCCTGTACCAGAACAAAACCCACAGTGCCCCCAGCTGTGCCTGCTGGGCCCGACCCCCTCCTCCCTGTGCGTGTCCTTCATCCTCCCAGAGCTCTCACACCCCCAGGCAGCAGCAGAGGCCTCTCCTGCTGGGACCACTGGACCTCAGGCTGGCAGAGTTATACTAAAGACATGGACCTGCTGAAGCAAGTTTAGAGGAAACCACAGAGCTGCTCCAAGGGCTGGAGCCCCTCTGCTCTGGAGGCAGGCTGGGAGAGCTGGGGGTGCTCACCTGGAGAAGAGAAGGCTCCAGGGAGACCTGAGAGCCCCTTCCAGGGCCTAAAGGGGGCTTACAAAAAGGAGGGAGAGGGAGTTTTTATGAAGGCAGAGAGTGACCGGACAAGAGGGAATGGTTTTAAACTGATAGAGAACAGGTTTAGATTAGATGTTAGAAAGAAATCCTTCCCTGTGAGGGTGGGGAGGCCCTGGCCCAGGTTGCCCAGAGAAGCTGTGGCTGCCCCATCCCTGGAAGTGTCCAAGACCAGGTTGGACGGAGCTTGGAGCAACCTGGGCTGGTGGAAGGTGTCCCTGCCCATGGCAGGGGGTGGGACTGGATGAACTTTAAGGTCCTTCCAACCCAAACCAGTCTGTGATTCCGTGATTCCATGTTCCAGAAGTGATACAGGCTCCCTAGAGAACGGCAATTTGGGTTGAGCCAGCTCCTTGCCAAGTAAAACTGAAGCTGTCACGCTGCTGTGGGTGCAGTGCTCCAACTTTGGAGGAAAGCACAGTTTGCCAGCTCTCTCTAGAACCATTGCCTGACATGCAACAAACTCCATAGGACAAAAATCCTGCCACACACACAAACACTTAACTTGAAATTCTGAGCGGAAGGAACTGTATTCACATGAACTAAGGCTGGATTAATCCTTTTCTCTTGTCCTTTGATTGCAAAATCTCAAATTGTGGCTATTTTCTCAGTTTAATCTCAAGATGTTTGCTCTTTAGAGTACAGTTATGTGCTATTTGATCTATGCAGGATCAAGTCACACCTCAAAGTGGAGGTATTACCAAGGTGAGCCCAGTGTTGTGGCAGGTAAACCTGGCTTATCTTGAGAGAGCTGGCCCAAGAAGGCCTGTCCTCTTGTGTTCCTGTGGTGCTGAGGGGGTTCATGGATTGAGGCTCCCATAGGCAGGAGTTGGTGCCAAAAATTTACAGCCAGATGTGACCTAAGACACAGGGCCTTCATTAAGAATAAGGAAGCAGTGAGATGTTGCTAAAAGAACAAGCATTTGTTTTTGCTGATGTTGTCCAGTTATTCTAAAAATATCCTCCATGTGACTAATTAATGGTGACTGTGTCCACCCCCTAATTGACATGGTACCCAGTGCTGTTGTGTGGAAACCCTGCACAAGCACAGCTGGAACATGTAGAGGCAGCTCCCAGATTAATTCATTTGCAGGTAGAGAGGAAGGAATGAGAGCTGAGCCTTCTCAGCAACCCTTTGCTGTAGCCTCTGTGTGTCACAGGGATTATTTCCTGTGCTCTTGCCTGTGATGTGCAAATAATGGGGAATTTATCCCCACGTGCAGAAAACACACAGGGAACTGTACATGTGTGAAAGAAAACTTGGCTCCAAGAGATCCCTGGCAAAATGAAGCAAGTAATCCAAGCTGCTTCCTGAGATCCCTTCGTTACCCAGGCAGACAGGGAGTCTGTTTTTAACGGGTTGTGTTGCAGTGAAACTCCTGCTCTAGAGGGGCTGGTGGTTCTTTCTCTGACTGTATCTCAAGCAGCTGTAGCTACCATGACTGCAGTGGGATTATGTCCAGGTTTACACTCAGAGAGGAAGATAGAGGGACCATAGTGGGGTGGACATACCAAGCAGGGAGCCCAACCTGCAGGAGCTGCTCCATCCCCTGGGAAATGTGAGCCCTCCAGCACAGGAGCTCCCAGAGCTGGGGCACGTTGTACCTGCTCTCATCAACAAACACAGGCCTTCGGGAGGGAATGGTGACACGGAGTGTCTGCAGGAATGGAATCATGGAATGGTTTGGTTGGGAAGGACCTTAAAGCTCATCCCTTCCACCTCCTGCCATGGGCAGGAACACCTTCCACTATCCCAGGTCGCTCCAAGCCCTGTCCAACCTGGCCTTGGACACACCCAGGGGTGGGGGAGTCCACAACCTCTCTGGGCAGTAGATTGAAAACCATCTCCGATCTTCGCTGACCTGGTCAGTGATTCCCTGATTGTTTTTCCAGGATCACAGGCTTGAATCCAGAGCAATGGATGCATTTTTTTGGATGGCAGGGCTCAAGGATGCAGAGGGATAGTTTTTCTCTCTGTTACCATGAGGGCTGAGGGAGGCAGGGTGGAGGAATTTGTGCATTCTTGTGTCTTTTTGCTTGTTGCCTGAAGGAATGTCATTAACTCCTAAGTCTGCTGAGGGCTTGCAATTGCAATGAACCAAGTTAATGTGTGAAATCCTTGCCAGTCAGGACCTGTGGATGTGCTTTTTACCCAGTGGAGCATCTAAGGTAACCATTCCTTGGTAAAAGGGATGAGTAAGAGCTCCCTGACAGCCAGGATTAAGTGTGTGCCTGCACACTCTGCACTTCATCAACTACTTGAGGTAAATTAAGTCCATGGTTACTTGTTTTTTAGTTGGGTCTTTGCATATCCCCTGCCAGCCAGGAAGAGAATGTTCTTGGCCTGTGACTGGGTTTAGAGGCTTGTCCTGCTCTGCCCTGGATCTTTAAAGACCCTGTGACCTCAGGAGTTTGGCAGTGTCTCTGGTGAGCTGTCTTGTGTGAAGTGTGGCACAAGATAATAGTGTTTCCTCAAAGAATTGCATCACCTCTCCAAGGTCTCTGTGCTATGCAGGGTTTTCAAAATTCCTCCTGAATTATTTGGAAAGACAAAGGAGACTTTTTGGCTTGCTTGTGTTGTTTTTAAAGAGCTCAATAGACAGATAATGCACAACTTCTTAGGTAAATGCCACCTCTGAGAGACTTCTTGGAGTTAGTCCAAAACCAAGGAAGTTTAAGGAGATTTTGGATCAACATCAACCTCTGAACCAGGTGTCTTTGTGTCCTTCTGTCAGCTGCAGAGCACGTAACTCATGTGGGGGCTTGGTTTGTGTGTGGGCTTGATTCTGTGATTCCTCTAGTTTGTGAACCAAATAAACCCACAGGTATTCTGAGAAGGTGAGAAGGTGCAGTGACAGAAATGGAAAAACGGAGTCTAAAAAGTGCACAAAAGACAAACTCTGAAGAGGTTTGAATTGCTTCAGCTTTGGGCTCTGGTGCACCTTGTCCCAGGGAGCAGGAGGAAAGCACCTGCTGGAGGAAGGGCTTTGAGCAGAGTGTGGCTCTGCTGGCTGGGACCACAGAGCGTGTGGAGAGTCTCTCTCAACACTTGCGTTCAGTTGAGATGTACAAAATGCCAGCACAGTTGTATCATTCTCTTGTTAAAGAGAATGGTTTACTTAGGCTTAACTTCCATTTATTGGGCTCTTCTCCAGAAGAGAATTTGGCACCCTCACCACGAGCCTTTTCCTAAACTGCAAGTTTATAGCATCAATCATTCAGCTGTAAAATGTTGGCTCACTGATCATCTTGTTTCTTTTGGGAGTATGAAGAGACAACTATTTTAAATTTGGCATTTCTTATCTTACATTTGACTTTAGAAATACTTGTCCTACCCAAGGCCCTTGGCCTCCCTCAGGAGAGGCTTTACAGGTGGCAAGTGTCTTTTGCTGTGTGGCTGCTGAATGACACAGCTCAGACTGTGCAGGTGGACACTGTAAGGTAATGCTGGTTTTGCAAACTTTCTGTTGGCTGCAAAAAGGTTCATTTTATTGGTTTTGTCCATTTTATGCCAAGTGAAGACTGTAAGAAGTCTGAAGTTGTTTCAGAAGATGCATTTTGTGTATAAGGGGAATACTTTTTCCTCAGTGCAGACCTGGGCATTCCCAGCCCCTGACACCTGGGCTCAAGTACAGACAGAAATGAACCCCCAGAGCCTGAGTTGTCTGGCCACAGGTGGGAACTTGCTGTGCAAGGAGGAACAATGTGTGGTCAGCAGAAGCCTGAGCCTTCCTTTTGGGACCCTGTCAAAGCTTGCTCTGATAGAGCTGAGGAATAAATGGATTGTAGACTATTCCAGTTGCCCCAGTTCGGTGCCTTGGGACCTGAAAGCAGAAAATATCCTCCTTTGGTGGATACAGAGGGTTTGGGTTTATGATTGTTGCAGTGCTAAGAAGTTTTCCTAAAATGGGTATTCAACATTCTGCTGCTCCCAAACTTCAGGTTGTTCCTTGTGTGTGTTCACAGATGAGGTTTCATGGAAAAATATCCATAATTTGTGTTTCAGAGGGCATAAAGATGGGACTGTTGGCAGGGGAGCAGAGTGAGAATGATGAAGGGAAGGAGGTGCAGCACAGCTGAAGCTGCACTTGTGTGAAGAATTAAAAAGCACTGCTTACCTGCAAAAACTGCCCAGGTAACAAGACCAGCAGAACAAGAGTTGCAAAGGCAAAGACTTCACAGGATGTGCTGTTCCCTTCCTGACTGGCACATCGTTGAACTGAGGGTCAGTTCTGGGTTTTAAGCTTTATTCTGGCAAATGCTCTTTTCAAGATGCACGACTGCAGAGCCATGGGCAGTGTCAGGGCTTTGGTGTGATGGCCTGCCTGGATCCTCTGAGGCTGGATCCCCTTCCCAGCTGCCTGGCTGCAATGGGCATTTTAAGGGATGATCAACTTCTGTTCACAGAGGAGGAAACAACCCAACTTTTGAAGGCTGATGGAGCTCCCAGGGCAGTGTCTGCCAGTGTTTTCCCTGAACAGGAGGCACTTGTCTCACCTGATGGCTGGAGAAGGTTGGGAAGGGGCTGCTTGAGGAAGGGTCCCAGCTTCACATGTCTGGTACCAGATGGTTCAGGAGACGTGTGGAACTTCACTGAGGTGTGTTTTTTGAGAGGTAGGAATATGGTCTAAACAAGATACATTTCACTGAGGTAAGGACTAATTGGTTTGTGGTTAACCAAGCCTTGGCTTTACATGTCTTCTGGAGGCTGATGTGACCATTGCTTTAAAGTCAAGTGTTTCTTTTATGCCTCACATATAAAGACAATAAATACTGATTTTCCAGGCCAGTTCTAGGAAACTACTTGTGCTATTTGGCATTGTTGGGACTGTTGTATTCAAGGTCTCAGAGTTATTCCATAGATCCCAGGGCAATTTGCTCCTGGGGTTGGGATTTGTGTGTCTCTCTCTGTTCTATCAGTTTGCAGTTTGGATGCAGTGGGAGTTAAGTTCCTCATTGGAGAGCAAGTCCTGATGTACCTTACCCTTCATCTGTTATGACACCAATATTCCCACTGTCTGTGGTTTAATTAGTTGATCAAGACCTTTGCTATTTTAGTCCTCTTTGTTGCACATTTGTGTGTAGAACAAGTCATGATTTCAGGTCCTGGTGTGATGGAAGACAGCCAGGAAGAAATTTAGCACTGATAGCAGTTGCTTATGATCACTGAGCTCTGCCATCTGTCCCACAGCCCTGCACAAAACGGGTGACTGGAAGGGGACCTTTGAAGAGGGGCTTTTGGTAACGAGGCCTTTTGGCAACAAGAGCTGGGGAGTTCACAGTTCTTCCAAGTGGACCAGATGCTCTTGTCCCTGTGCAAAGGTCCTCACTGCACGTTGTGTTTGGACAGACTGGCGTCACACAGAGGAAGAACAGGTATCCTGGAGCAAGAGGGCAAAGCCAGGGCTTTACTGAATGGCTGTAAAGGAACACGAGGTGTGGGGGAACAGGGGAGGAATGTGTGTGACCCCACAGCAGGTCTGAGTGCTGGCTGTGCCTCCAGCACTGGGGTCCTGCTCTGGGCAGCCAGGCTGGGGGCTGGGCTGGGGGAGTAGGGTCTGGAGGAACCCATTCCTGGCTCTGCATTTGCTCCCTCAGATCTGAGGTAGGACAGGGCAGGGAAGGTCCCTTTTCTTCCTGTAAAGTGAAAAACCATCACCTCAAATGTTCATCTTTTCTTCCTCAGGCTGCAGATCAATGAGGTTTCTGTTAAAGCTGGAATGGTTATTTCCCCTATAAATATTTCTAATTGTAGTCAATGAATTAAGTAAGTGATGACACTTTTATTTTCCAACTCTAGGAAGAATTTTTTTGGAATTTTTTTTCCAATATTAATATTCCAGTGTTAATGGAAGTGTTTATGCTAAAAGGGGCATTTAGTGCTGAAAGATTCTGATTAACCTAGTTCTTACAACATAAAGAAGAATAATCCAATCCCATTATAGCCCATAGTTTATCCTCTCGAGGAGCAAAATTAGTTTGTTTTGTCTTTAGCTGAGGTGTGAAAGAATTAACCGGAACAGTTGAGACGTGGACTAAGGTGTTTTACTTTTCATAGTGTCTGGCACAATGGAAACCCAAGAGAAGTTTAATAATCTGTTCCTCCAACTGTGTGTTATTCTCAGAATACACTCGAGCTGAAAGCTCTGTGTAATGGTTTGGAAGTGAGTGGGTGGAATTAATCTAAAACACTTCAGAGAGAAGGTCTTCACTCACACAGGTTTTGTTTGGTTAAGGCTGTGTTAAGGTCCAGCCTAACTGCCATGTGTTATTGCCAGGGGCAGCCTCAAACCCTTGTATGGAATGGGAATTATTCTTGCTTTTCAAAGTTAAGTAGGAAATGTCATTTACAGTTCAGTCTCTCCTTACAGGAAGAATATGGGCAGTGAGTGGTAAACAAAATAAAGGCAAGTGCTTGGCTGGGCAAGGTGTGACAGGACCCAGGGCTGGGAAAGCTACAATAGCAGCAATTGAACTAATCTGTCCTGTAATCATTGTCTCCCTAGGTCAGGAAGTGTCCTGCACCACTGGAATGAGATCTATCACTTCGTGGAGCACTTGGCCCGCAAGTTCATCAGGTGAGAAGTGCTGCAGGGCCGGGGTGGGCAGCGGGGACCAGTGGCTCCCAGTTCAGCTGAGCTGCTTTCCACTGGGGGTGGAGGGAGGGTTCTTAGTGCTTTCCTCAAGTCATCCCAATGGCTGCTTTTCCCCAGATTTCTGTCACGTGGGAAATAGGAGGAGATAAGCTGATTGTTCCCTCTATTCCTGCCTGCCTAGATCGAGTCTTACCCTTGTGGGGAAGGAGTCCTGTTTGAGGTGCTCCTGAGGCACACAGGTTTGGGTCTGCAGGGAGGGGCCTGTGGCTGTAGCTTTCAGGCTCTGAATGACTTGAGACTGCATGGAGAATCCCTCAGGATATGGAATGTGTTATGATAAACACAATTAGCCTTCCCTCATCTCCGTGATGATTCCAGGATGCATTTAAGCCTTTCTTGCTTCAGCAATCCCAAGGTTGTAATGCAAGTGCTCTTTACAGGGATGGTTTGTCTTGACTGGGAAGGCCCAGGGAAAAGCACCTTCTGCTGCCTCCTCCTGTCTTTGCCCCTGTTAGTTATAACTGAGAGAGCAGAGTGTCCTGTGTGGTTGGGGTTACACACACAGGAACCTCTGCACCAGAAAATTAATGTACCTCTTTTCTCTCCTCCAGCCCTCAGCTGAGGATGTCCTTCATTGTTTTTTCAACTAGAGGGACAATTCTAATGAGGTTAACAGAAGACAGGTAAGAAGAGGTTTAAAGGTGCACAGCACCTTTTGTGTCCCTTCACCTTCCTTGCTCAACGATTCCCAGTCCACTGTGAACAGAGTTGTGACACCTTTGTGATTCTCAATTTAATTGTTTGAACCACCTGCCCATTTTCATATCCTAGAATACATTAAGGGCTCTCAAGGCAGAGGTTGGCTTCTTAAATTTTAAATGTCTTTTCTGTCAGCTATTGGGGTTTTAGCTCAGACTGGTTTCATTGAGGAAGCTGCATTCCACAGAGACTCAGGCTTTTGTTGGAGAACAAGAGGCTTGTTGCCTGTGAAACATCCTTTGGGAGTTTCTTCTGCAAACAAATAGGTGAAACTCCCTTCCCATAAAAACAGACTTGAAAGCCAGAGGTGACTCCCACACTCTTGAGGTGGAGGGGAATGTGATTTCCTCAGAGGTCTGAAGGGATATTACAGACAAACAGTGTTTGAGATGGATTGCAAGGGGCTGTATTTTTTGGCAATGGCAGTTTGATTGCCATGTTTCTGAAGCGTGTTCCTGTCACTCCTTTGTAGATTCCCAAGTTAATCCCAGTAAAATCTGTGGGATGGAGTTTTTTATTTTACTCTGACTTCAAGGAGAGTTGGACGAGGTCCTTAAATCGCTCTCGCTTCCTCTGTTAACTTCATTGCCACGTGGAGCAGAAATATATGTAACACATGTGTAGGGTGTATAAGTCAGCATGTGTTTTACATATTGGATGTCTGAAATCACATACCAGAGCAGCTCCCATGGAGGAACAGGGAGGAAACTGGCTGCCTTCCTACAGAGCAGTCCACATATACCCCAGCCTTACAAATGCCATTAACCCCAGCCAGCCTAAGCAGCCCTTCCTTGCCACTTACTGCAACAATAAGGATAAAGAGAATAAACCATATTTAACTGGGTGCCAGCAGTAAACCTATTCCCTACCCCTTGCTGTGTCCCACCCTCTGAACACACCCCACTGCAGAGATACCTCATCTGCTAAGGCTCTGAACTAAGAGACTGAAGTGTTCCCCATGTGGAAATGTATTCCATATTTATCCAGCTGCCCTGAAAATGTTGACTGGGAACAGGATATTGATATGGTATTAGTCTAAAAGCCAGCTGACTGCAGAGCTGCTGCTTTTTATTGGGGGACAGACAAACAAGGTGTTGGTCCTTTAGTTCCCACTGGCCTTTCTAAATGGGGAAGGTGGAGTGGTGGGAAAACCTCCTCTGCCTTGTCTGTGCCTCTGTGTGGTGTATCAGCCTCTGAATGTGAAGACTGAGGGTTCTGAGCATCCCTTTTTGGAAAAAGTCTGTGCATCTGATGGGACTGGATTGGCGTATTCTAAACACCTGTGCTGTGGATTTGAAATGTCAGTTCACCTTTGAAAAATGGTGATCACAGGAAATGCTCCATTTTATATTCAGCTTTGGCTTGGTATGTGCATGGGTAGCTGAGAGGAGGAAATCTCTGCCACTAGTCCACCTATAGCAGTGTCTAACTAGTGTCTAACTGGTTTGGGAATCACAGGTACAGAATGAGTTCTCAAAAGTTTGACAATTCAGCCTGTTGCAAAAGCAGACAGTCTTTTTTTTTCTCCCTGGGGGAGTCACTGCTGTGCTGACTGAACAGTGTTAATGCCCTGCTGCAATCAGCCTTACCACGGATCTCCAGTGTGTGTGACCACACAGTCTGGGGTTTCTGAAGTAGTTAAAAAATGCAGGGACCAAACTGACTTCTGGCATGTCCATGTGGTCCTGCCTGCAGTGACTTCATCCCTTTCCCATGAAGATTGTGGAGTTTGCTGAGATACACCCCACACACTGCAGGGTGTTATCTTGTATTAAAGACTTCTGGCCTGCGCTTGGCTCCCAGAGTTTGGTGTCTGCCACTCAGAGGAACAGCAGATGACTGTCTGCCCTGGGTACCCTGCAGCTGATCTCACCGTGCCTGGGATTCCTGAAAAGAATTCAAACAGATCCCCTGAGTCATAATGAGCCATTGGGAAAGGCTTCAATCTTCGAGTCAGTTTGAACAGGAACTGAAGGTGTAATGGCCAAATAAACTGGGCTGTTTGATTATGTTTGTTTAGTCAAGTCAGCAAACACAGTGAGGAAAGTGAGCCAGGTGAGTCGGCTGCTGAGTTTGACCAGGGAGCATTTATTTAGGAAGAAATGTATGAAATGTTTGGATATTGAGGAGATGCTGCTTCTGTGAGGCTTTCCCCAGGCTGTGGGAACAGTGGGAGCACAACTGCTCTGTTTCCCACATCCTTGGAGAGGTATCTACCCAGACTTGGCCTATGTAAACATTGGGTTAACTCCTTTTCCCCCCCTCTGTATTTGGCTCTGCCATGCATGTCCTCTCCTGGATATCAGCTCCCCAGGAGCTGGATCTTGGATCTGACAGTGTCTGCATTCCTTTCAGGGAGCAGATTCGCCAGGGCCTGGAGGAGCTGCAGAAGGTGCTGCCGGGTGGAGACACGTACATGCACGAGGGATTTGAAAGGGTAACTAAGTGCAGGCTGTGGTGCCTCAAACTGTGTCTGCTGCCCCTTGGGAAATGTAACGAGAGGAATATGGCCAATAACTCCCTGGTGGGTGAGTGGGACAAGGCCACAGGTACAGTGAGGTGTGAGTGGGCAGTGCTGGAGCTGGGACACAGGAGATGCAAACTCCACCAGTTACCTTTATTTTTGCCTTCATCTTTCAGGAGGGAGCTGCCTTTTCAGTTTAGGACACAGCAGAAGGCTTTGGCATTGTAATCCCACGTGTTCCTGAAGGATGGGAAGCTGTCAATCCTGCCTAGAGTAGCCCTGTTAGAGTTGGGTGGGGGCTGAGGCCGTGGCTCCAACCTGTTCTCACTGGTGGCCAAATAATGCTGTGCAGATGTTATTGCTTGCTCTGACCTTCTTCTGGATGGGTTTTTTAATATATTTTACAAGCTCAGGAGTCTCTCTAAACCTGAACTCCTGCACTCCCTCCTACTTCTGTCCTACACATGTATTTGGGAGGACTTTGAATCGTCTGACTGTTGAAAATGCTGAACTGTCATTGTTCACATTGAAATGTGAGCACACAGCAGAAATTCAGGTGACCTGACAGAGACTTGGGTTTGTTTGCAATTGGAGTCATTGATCTGGAGGTGCTGGGGAATATTATTATTGGGCCTGGGATGTTTCTCAGGGAGGAAGGTGAATGGGATTTTCAGAGAGCAGAACAGTGGGAGACAATGTTAGTGTTGGTCTTAGGGTTGGTTTGACTGAGCTGTGCTTTGATAAGACCTTGAAGTAACCCAGTCAAACCCACAGGCAAGAGCCCTGTTCTGGGAAGGGTTCAGATGTCTGAGAGCAGAGGTCATGTGTGAACTGCAAGTCCTCACTACCATCTTCCCTTTCTTTCTGGTGCATGAGTAGATGCCCACAAAGTATTATTATTGATTTATTACTAATAATCTTCTGATTTAATTTCAGGCAAGTGAGCAGATTTACTATGAAAATGTTCATGGTGAGAGACTTTTCCTGATCCATTGAATGTTTTTTTTCTGTTTTTGACATAACTTTAACAGATTTGAAATGCAGCTTCACTATGGGAAGGGTGGTGTAAGGCTGCTGCTCTTACAGGAGTGCAGTGCTGGTCAGTGTAGTGTTCCTGAAAGGGACAAAGAACTGGTGGAGCTCTAAGGAGCCAGAGCTGGAATGAAAGTGTTTCAGGCCAAAAGTGAGAAGCCAGCCTGGCTGAACTGCCCACTCTTACCAAAACTGTCTTTGTTCCTTTTGTTTGAGGACTCAGACAGCCATTTCTTCTTCCTTCTCAAACATAAGAATGTGGAGTTAAATAAAAGATTTTTTAATAAGCAATTATTAAAACCATCAGTAATTGCAGACAATTGCAAAAATGTTTGTCCTTCCCTGTAATTAATGTAAAATCTTTCTGCACTGCAAAGCCTGAAGTATGAATATAAATATTGCTTCAGAAACCAAAAGACAGACAACCAGATGTTTGAGTACAAAGCCAGGCCTAATGGTCTCACAGGGCTAATCACGAGTAAGAGAAAGTCGTGGTTAAGTCCACACAGCTTTGGGACTCACCTGTAAAATATGCCTGCAGGAAAATGGAATAGCTGGAACAGCTCAGTTTGGGATTGATGATGCTGTTGCATGCTGGTGTATGTATCACATGTAAGCTGTTCCCACCACGTGCACGAAGCACTGGACAGCTGGGTCCAGCCTGAATGTTGGGCTGTGTGTTTTAACAGCTCTGTGCTTGTCCTTGCTCCACTCCAAGGAGGGTTTATCCCACCTGCAGGAGGTCCAAAGGCTCCTGCCATAGTCAGTGGAGGGAGAAAGGCATCTCTGGAGGTCGTTTGCGCTCCTGAATCTCTACCAGAAATGTTCAGTTTTTTCCATGTCCTACAGAAGAAGCCTGAGCACCTGAGTTTGGGATCTTCAAGGGGAATAACCCCACATGTTGCTCATTGCTTGACTTCCTTGTTGCATCATTACCACATTGTTGAAAATCGGGGATTTCTAAATAGCACTAAGAAATTTTAGGTGTCAGATGTCTGTTCTGCAGCACTTGAAGAAGTTGCCTGTTTGGAAGGGATGATTACAAGGTTTAATGGTATTGCTGAAATGTTGAAGATTTTAGGTCATTTCCTACTATCTCTGTTTAGATCCCAATTGAGCTTTTTATTACAAGCTGGAAAAAACCCCTGTGGATTTCTTGAATTGATAAAATTAATAAAATTATTTTTTACAACATATATATTAATATAATTAATAAAATCAGGAACTAAATAGGAACAAATCGCATTGGGTTTTTTTGATGGCTGCAGCCTAATCTACTGGTCTGAAACACTGAAATATTGAGGGGCTGTCAATTGAAACCATTGGCACATCAAAAGGGTGGGATATAAAACTGGGATTGAAGGCAGGTGCCTGAGTGAAAAACTGTGGAGAAATTTATGTCTCCTGAAAGCTGGTTGGCTGGAGGGAGGGAGGCCATGAGCTTGACAGTTGCTGTTTCTGGCCCTTTGGGTGTGCTGAGAGGCATCAGGATGTTTTCTAGGGTGGTTTAGCAAACACAATGAAACCAAGGGCCTGAAGGAGTTTGTGTGTTCAGGTTACAGAACCGCCAGTGTCATCATTGCTCTGACGGACGGAGAGCTCCACGAGGACCTGTTTTTCTACTCTGAGAGGGAGGTGAGTGTCTCACACATTTTCAGTCAGGGAGACAGGGAGACGTCTGGGCCTGCTGCTTTGAAGGCAAAAGATAAGGAAAAGCTTTTTCCCTTGTGAAAAAACTCCACTTCGTGCTCTTTAGACATGAATCTTAAGGATAACCATTAACAGCAGCTTCTGACTCATCACAGCTGAGACTGTTCATGGGAAAGGAGAGGGCTTTGAACTTCCAGTTAAAAATAAACACTGGAGGAAGGAGTAGTTCACAGCTGAGAAGTTTCAGTATTGACTGGATTGCTCTGGGAAATACCTGGATCTTCTCACTTTCACTTTTCTTCTCTCACAAAAAGTAAAGGCTGCAGAAGGAGGATGGTTGTTGTTCCTATAAACTTCTGTGACATCAGGAAACCTCACAGATGATCAAATCCAAAATTTCCACAAATATTTCCACGGTTCAAACACATATTCTCAGCATCCTCATTAAATTAGTGAACTATGCAAGATGTTAGCTAAACAGTAGGGTGAGCATTTAAAGCTTTGCTGCCCTTTGGACAGTCCTCTCTGAAGAGATGAACCAATTTGCACTTGTCAGTCAAGCAAATTAGGATGACCTAAACTTGGAAGATGGTATTTTTGCATGAATTTGTTATGGACAGATTTTTTCCTCTCAGTCTGTCCAAAGCGCAGCTTTAAATCCAACAACAACAAAAGGAAAGGTTTTGTAGAGTAAAACCAATACTGCTACAGCACAAACAAATGTCCTGGATCTGCAGTTCCCCTCCTTGCTCTTCATCTCCTTTTCTTCCCTTCTGAAATAAAATACCCACAAGAAAAGCAAGTTTGTTTTTAGAGGTGAATGAACAAGTTGAAAGGTCAGAAGTGTTCCATTTGTTTTGGTTTGGGGAGGAGCAGTTAAGAGCTGGTAGGAGGAGATCCTGAACTCGGCTCCTACTCTGGGAGCTGCTGCAGTTGTTTGGGCTGAAGCTCCCCAGTGTGAAACTGGAATGAGGCTTTTCTGCTGAAGCGCTTCGCTGTGGAACAACTTGAATTGCTACAGTCTTCTGATACAGTCTGACTTGCTGCCATCTGTTCTGGGAAGGGGTTTTGGTCAGGTCAGGTGTTCTCGTTCTAATGACTTAAATTGTACTTATGCATTCGGAGCATTTGCCTTTTGTATAGTAAATGCAACTTCATCTTCAATGAAATAGCCTGGAAAAATCAAACCTGTGCATGTCCCCCCTTTAGTTTAGGATGCTGTGTAAGCAATGGGAGTGATACAGTTTTGTAGCAGATGGAATGAAATGTCTCTCGCCTACATGTATCATAAGTCCAGGCACACCTCTGAAACAGAAAACACCAAAGCATTTTAGGTTACTGTTGTACTGGGATGTGCCCTAAATGATGCAAAGAAAATTGATTCAGTCTGTCTGACATCTTTTGGGAAGCTGAAGTCACTCAAGAGGTGAACTAACTAGGTTTAAAAAAACCACCAAATACCTTGGGATTTGCTTTACTAAACAGTAGCTACTCTAGAAACAGATAAAAACCGAATTTACAGAGTCAGGGAGGAAAGCTTTTAAAACTCTCCTTTGACAAGCCCTCCCTGCTCATTAGGCAGAGGAAGACTAAATTTATGATTAAGACCTTTCAGAAACCTGCATCCCATCCCGTTTGCTTCCGTGTCATCCTGCCTTTCCTCGTTCCAGGCGAATCGGTCGCGTGACCTGGGAGCGACAGTGTATTGTGTGGGTGTGAAGGACTTCAACGAGACCCAGGTAAAGAAGGCTCCTGCATTGTCTGAGGTGCTTGGCAGAGGTGCAGGTTGAACATGGGTACATACTCCTGAATCCCCTTCTCAAGGTTCCCAAGTGGTTTTCCTCTCCTTCTGTCGACTGTTTGACGATACGAAGTGCCCACCTGAAGTGGTGGGTCTGGTGTTGGGTTTAAGTCCTTGTCTAAGTCTCCAGCTGTGGAGAGCTGCCCCTCTGCCTGCCCAGATACTCTTGGTAACGGTGCAGAAAAGCAGAGGAAAAGACACCTGAAGAAGAGCACATTGTCTGGCCTGAGGAGCAGGCTGTTGGACATCTTTTCCCCACACAAATATTGCCATAGAACTCCTCAGTTTCAATCCAGGGTTTTCTTTAGGGGAAAACTGTGCTGTCAAAAACAAACACCTTCATTAGTGACAGTAATAATTCACACTGTTTTCCCCTTTGATAGTCTGACTTCTAAATTTGTCATATGCCCATGAATTATATTTCACACACTAACAACTGACATTTTTCTGACATGAGCGAAACACTTGCACAGCCCCAAAGTAGAGGCTGAAAGACTTTTTCTAGGTTTTCATCTTTCAAAAAAGGAGTCAAACCAAACTTGGTTTAGAACAGTCTCCTTCAAACCAAACCCAGAGACTGGTGCAACCCAGAGTAAGTCATAGAAAAAGCAAAGAGGAAATAAAGATGCCAAAGAGACCGGATCTAAAGCAACAGGCCCCAGACAGCTGCTACTTGAAGGCATTTAAATGCTGAAGAAATTAATTGGAATTAGATGACTGTGTCTGAAGTCCCAGAATGGACCAGGAGGAGGACATGGGGAGTGAGTTGAGGAAACTGTAAACATCCTGGTTTACAGAGGCTTCTGCAGCTCTGCCAACAAGGAATGAGCTGCTTTTCTGCCCTTCTTGGAGCAGGCAGGGGAAAGTTGCCTGGAATATTTCTCTGGATGCAAACCAGGAGGTTGGCAGCTGGGGAAATGGGAGTTGTGAGTGACAGGAGCTGGAAAGGTGGAGCCCGTGGGGTTTAGGGAGGAATGTGTGGCTGCTCTGCTGCCTCCAGCTTGCAGTGCTACAGGAAAATCCAGAGAGGCCTTCTGGGCTGGGTTACCTCTGCCAGGGGAGAGAATTACTGGAACAAAGGTTGGCCTTGCAGCAGTAAAACTTGAGTCTGCTCCAGCAGATGCATGGAGAGCTCATTACTGCTGAGTTGGGCTGAGATTTTGGGCTTAACCCTTAGTCTGCCACTGGCAGCTGGACCTGCATGAAGCTCTTTCCAGGTGTTGTCCTGGTTCCCCTTACCTTACCACCACCTCATGAAGGTCCCTCTTCCTTGTCATGGAGGTTTCTGGATGCTCCCCTGATAGCTTTTAACCTCCACTTGGTAAATATCTCCTGAGAGGTCCCTGCTTTCTTCTTTTTGGCTCTTTAATGTTTGAGTGTAGGACTAATAGTCAAACCTCTGCCCTGACAGGGAAGGTGAGTCAGGGCTGTATCTCCAGCTGGGGTATAATTTCATAAAATCACAGCATCTTGAAGGTTGCAAAAGTCCTCCAAGATCAAGTCCAACCTTTGACAGAACACATTTTTGTTAGCCTTCTCTACATGTGAAAATACTGAATCATTTTGGTTACTTCCCTGGTTTAAATGTGTCCAAGTGTTTTGCTGCCTGTGTTGATGCTGTGGCCTGTTTTGGCTGGGGAGTTACTGAGTGGGGTGGTTTACAATCATGTAGGAGACAGCTTTTGCACTAAAGGCTCTGGGCACCACTGAAAGCCACGTGAAGTCTTGCTTTCAAAGTTAAAAGCCCTTTTCTGATCCTTTCTAAAATCAATCAGGCTAAAGAGATTAACTTTTCACTGCTTAATAAACCATAATACACTGGCAATCCACACAGAGTACTTGAGCATTTGAGGGTTTTATCTGCAAGTGGATGAGTCTGGAGAAGTCTTAATTTGCTGCCTGCTGGCTAATTTATGTCATTCTTTGCATTTCTGTTTTATTTCCTTTCCCTGCTCTGTCAGCTGGCTCGGATTGCCGACAGCAAAGATCATGTCTTCCCAGTGAACGATGGGTTTGAAGCCCTTCAGGGGATCATAGACTCTGTAAGTACTTTTAATCATGTGTTTGCAGTTTGGTTTTCCTGTGTTCACAAGGACCTGCTTGAAAAATCACTTAATCATTTGGTCCAAAGAACTGACCTTTGTTTGTACTAAAATCGCTACTTCGAGGTCAAGTTTATCAACTTTTAGCCCAAAGATGACCTTTGTCTGTCTCCCTCCTTGGTGGGAAGGAACTGAGTGAAGGAAGAGGCACATGGTGACAGTCTGTGACGTGGCTGCCCCAGGCAGGGACAGCAGGGCTGTGTTGGAGCTCATCCTGTGCCAGGGGTCAGGGCACTCTCGGATCTCCATCTGTCCCGTTCCAGGGGATGTGCTGCACTGCTCCCTGCTGGAATGGGGGAAGGGATCCTGCTCTGTAGGCCGAAATCCCCAAGCCTCTGCTTTCTGCATTCAGCCTCCTGGCAGATGGGCTGGTCTTCTCCTCCCCAGATCGAGGTTTCCCTATTCCCAATTCCTGGCATTCCCTGCGGGAACTGGGTGGAGCATTGAAGAGCTGGCCCATTTTGAGTGGCTGGGCTAATTAGGGTGCTTCCCATGGCTACAAAGGATCTGTATAAGGACATGTGTGTTCTTCATTTTGGAAGAGCTGATAAAACCCAGCTAAAGGTCCGATGTGGAGCTGGGGAGGGGGGCACACGGGGGGGGTCTCACATTTCTCTGTTTACAGTGGTTACACACTATTTTGACAGTGTCATACCAACCAAAACCATTCCCTCAGCACAGGCTCAGTTCTCCCTGGTGCTCTCACATGGAGATGGAATACAATCCCTTGCTTACTGGTTTTCCTGGCACTGTCTGAGCAGTGCCCCAGCTCTCTCGGACAGTCAGGTGTTGCTTGTCACTTCAGAAAGCAACAAAACAAGAAGAACTGCTTTGCTCGCCCTGCATTCCATTTGCAGCTGTTTTTAATGAATTCCAGCAGCAGTTCTGACTCCCTTCCCAGTTATACGGAACAGCCTTCAGGAACCCAATCAAAAACTGCCTCAGCTGAGCTGACTGGTGCAAGATTTCCCAGCCCTGGGAAGGAGGGTCACAGGGAAGTGCAATTGTACAGTAATGAATCCATGACCTGATCACTTGGATTTGAGTAGAGCCTCTGCAGTAGGCTGGGGAGAAGGGAAGTGGGTTTGTGTGTGAAAGGAATGACAGGGAGGACATTAATCACACTGTAGAATAACATAAACAATCTGTAGATTCCTGTTCTAGCTGGAAAATAAGGTCCTTCACTCCTTCTTTTCTTGTCCTTGCCAAAAGCATCCCTGTGTTGGAGCAAACAAAGCATTTGTGGTCATGGGAAAGATGTTAACAGTGAAAGGGCCCTGGGATTTGGAAGCTTCTTTCAGTTCCTGTGTAAGAGTTGGCACAGCAAGGATGCTCAGCCACTGTGGAGGGGATTGATTAAGCTACAACCTGCTGGTTATCTTGGGGGGGCAAAGATCAAATGATGAGCCTGCGGGGATTAGTGCTTGAATTAACTCTAGAGGGTTGGTTTTACACTGCAGGGCTTTGGTGTGACTGCCAGGACTGTTCCCTCCTCCCCTGTCCTCAGGAGCAGGGCTTTCCCAACCCTCTGCATGTGCAGAGGTGCTGGAGACCAGCTCAGATGGTCAGAGCCTGGTGCTAATACCTGTTGCTAATAACTCCAGGCCTGTGGGCTCAACCCCTGCACGGGCCATTCACTTAGAGCTGGACTTGATGATCCTTGTGGGCTCCCTTCCCACTCAAAATTTTCTGTGATTCTGGGAATTTGAAGTCCCCCTGGGATGAGGCAGAGGGTGGGAGCTGGGAGTGGTGGAGCTCAAGACAGGCCTCAGCTGGGCCTCTCAATCTGCTGAGCAAAGATGTTCAGGGTGGTGAGGCTGCAGATGTTTCCATGCACCTGCCCTTCCTTTTTTGTGAGAGCCAGGGAGTTTGGAGGGAGCAGCTGCAGGGAGATGTGCTCAGTGTGGTCCTGTCTCCTCCAGGCACCACCAAGTTATGGCTCCCCTCTGGAGACTGTGCTTAACTGAGGTGAAAATCCAGTCCCACACTGAAGCTGTGCTTAAAAACATGATCCTTAAAGTGGGAGCTAAAGGTGTTCAGTGCACTGTGGAGTTTGGTCCTTTCTCTCCTGTGAGTTCCAATCTGACTTTTTTATTAAGCAAACGAATTGCTTTGTCTTCCTCATTGTGAAAAAGCCACTGCTTAAACTTCAGCTTCCCCCTGTGTAATGGGGATTTTGAGTTTGTCAGGAGAGAACAAGCTGGTGGAGAAGCAGACTGACTGATTGCTGCAGGCTGGGGGTCTCAGGGAAGGAGCTGAAGTAATTTACTAAATTTTCCTTTACTGTGAAAAATTTGTGCAAATCATAACCTGTCAATTTAAAGCAAATGGAGCAAATCTTTGAAGGAAAACCTGAAACAGCTTCAGTGACTGCTCAGTGTGTGTCTGGTAGGAGTGCTGGAGGCAATGAGCATGAAGCAACATGAAAGTCAGGATGGGATCCTGTCATGGCTTTGCTTTGAGCCTGTAACAGAAGCTGACTGAGGAGCAGTCAGAAAAACTCCCTGATCCTTGGCATGTGTTAAACCATGGCAGCAGCCTGGAATTTACCTCAGAGATGGAATCCTGGGTCCCTTAGCAAGGAGCCCGAGTGAGCTGTTGTGGACCAGTTGTGATGGATTAGAAAGGAAGAAGTATGAACCACTTTGTGGGACTGTCCCCTGTCTGTATAAATTGTACAAATGATTCATCCTTTTAAGCTTAATTCCCTGTGTACTCCCTTAGGACCCTCTTGCAGAGGATATACCACCTACCCTTGATATTTTTCAGGACTTGTCTCAGCTCTTGGAATTGCTGTGGCAGTTCAGAACTGATGTGACAGGTCAATGTGCTCCTTCACCCCAGGAAATCAGAGCTGGGAATACACTGTCCCTGAATCCTGGTGTTTCCTGGGACAAACTGCAGTGCTGGATATGTGCGGGGGGGGAACTTCGGTGACAACTCAGTGTGAGCATCTAATAGGCAAAGGGTGAGAGGTGTGGTGATGGTTTTGTGTGCCCATCCTGAGCTGGCTGCTCAAACTTCACTGGCAGAGGGATAAACTGTAGATTCCCTGGTGCAGGGAGAGGGCTGAGACCCCCTGAATGGGGGAGAGAGACGAGAAAAAGTTAATTCCTTTGCAAGATACTCTGAATCTGTCTTCTATCACAGCCAGACTTTCTGCACAGGCCAAAGAGCAAGTTAACAACTGGAGCCTCTTGGCTTACCCATCCCAGCGAGAGGATGTGAACCCCCAGTCTCCACTGCACAGTGCTTCTCATTAGTTTTAATGGTATATAGTCATGCTTTCTACTTCTTTCTTCCCCCAAATGCATCTTTAAAAAAGACTTAAATGTATTTATTTTACTTAGCTCATGTAGATATTATTGGACAGGAAACACTTCATAAATAAATGGCTGTTTTATAATTGGCAACAGACCTTGGTATTCAGTAATTGAACAGAGCCTGCTAATGAGTACCTGGCCTTAGACTGCAGGTCATTCCCACTAATGATAATTAGGCAGTAACCTTCTATTACACTTCAGCATCCTGTTTGCTAATGAGAATTCCCAAATTTGGTGAAAAAACTGTATA
This sequence comes from Corapipo altera, assembly GCF_003945725.1. Classification (NCBI taxonomy): domain Eukaryota; kingdom Metazoa; phylum Chordata; class Aves; order Passeriformes; family Pipridae; genus Corapipo; species Corapipo altera. The sequence continues at coordinate 349,783 of NW_020885063.1, read as the reverse complement.
AGAAACTTCTGTGGTGAAATAATCTGTCTGTGTGTTTGTGGAGCAGAACACCAAGGCAAAGCTTCCAGCAGCTGCAAAATCTCATTCCCTGTTTTCCCTCTGTTTCCAGGGGTCCAGGTGACCTGCTGGGCTTCCCCTGGCCCTTGATGCCTCCCCTGGCAGAAAGGTCAGTTAGTCACAGGTAGTGCTAAAATCAGTTCTGCCCTGTCAGAGCTCCCTGGGGCACACAAAGCCAGGCTCCCACAGGGATGTGCTGCGTTATTCCTCTGGCATGTCAGCAAATATGGACAGGAGCCTGTCCCAGAGCCTGGAGATCACTGGAGCCCCATGGAGCAAAGGAGCAGCCTCATCTGGGAGTCTGAGCTGGGTCTCTGAGCTGTGCTGCAGGAGACAACAGGATGTGTCCTCACCAGGAGTGAGCACTGCTCCAAACACTTCCCTGGGTGGGTGCCAGGGCAGAGCTGCCTGAGCCCTGCAGGGACTCCCCACGTCCCCCAGAGCTGTGGTGGTTGTTCCTGTGAAAGTGGGGATGTGGAGTCAGTTCTCCCAGTCTGCCCTCGGGGTGGTTTATGGACCTGGGAGATTCCATCACCACTCTTCCATGAGATTTGCTTCCCTGGGGCCCCAGACCACACGGGGGATGAGCTGCACCTCCAGCCCCCAGGGCTGTGCACCCCTCAGAAAATAAGAGACCTGATGAAATCCTCTACAGTGAAGGCACTGAAGTCTTTTTTGAATGTATTTTTTAACAAGGAAGAGACATAAAGGAATTCTTTTGCAATAGTTATTGCTGCCTGATTTTCACTTTAAGTTAGGGTGGGTGCTTGGAGCATTGGAAACTTAATCTAAATCAAAATAAATATTGCAGTTGGCACTGTAAAAAGCCATTAGGGCCAGTTTTTTATGGTTGTGTAAAAGGATTGGACTGAACTGGGAGATCTGGATCATCTAATTGAGACACCTGCTATTCCACCCCCATCCAAGCTAGAATGTTTACAAAATGTTTGCTGAGTAGAAGTCCTGAATCTCAAACTTAATCCTGTGAGGTTTGATTTTATTTAAAAAAGTATTGATTGTATTTTACATTCTTCATGTTTCTCCTTATTCTGTCTTTCAGATTCTTCTACTGCTTCTCAGCTCTGTTCTCAAGTGTTGACTTTCTCTGTTTCTCCACTTGACAGTTCCTGTATAACCTTGTTCCTGCAAAGCTTCCCTCTCCTCACCTGCCACCAGCTCAGGCAGTCCTGCCTCCTTCAGTCCCTTGGTGCTCTCAGTCTCTACCAGCCATGCTTCTGAGTAATTCAATCTTCTCCTTAAAACTTCTAAAAAATAAATGCTGGCTCTCTGGGTACCTTTTGCAATCAGGTATTTGAGGCAGCGAGCCGTGATTGTGGAGAAAAAAAAATGTTATCTTTTTCTTACAGAATTTATTGTATTGGTTGCTGTTCTTTCCTTACAGATGTTTCAGTTTAAAGTTGGGAAAATAGTTTTCATGTTGAATTTGAGTCATGATGCTTGGCTGACATTTCCTTGCCTCTTGGAGCCGACCTGAATTTTGATCAGTGTTGCCTCAGTCAGGGGCTGCTCAGCTGAACCCCCGTTCAGCAGTTCTTGGTCCTGCTCTCTCAGGGGTCACAGGCACTGGCACGGCTTTGCTGGGCACTGAAGAGTTGGACTTGGTTTTCAGAGCAGGGCAAAGACCTCAAATAACAGCTGGGGCAGTTTCAGCACCATGTGGGAATAACCAGTGTCCAGCTCAGCTGGCTCCTCCTGCCCTCGAGCGCTTGGCCAAGCCTGGCCCAAAGTGTAAATCACTGTCTACACATACAGTGGTTAGAGGCAGAGACAGCCGTGCCAAAGACATGCTGCTTCATTTGAGTTTGGGTGAAGTAAACAACAACTGGCTGTGCATTTGATTTGAAGTCACAAGCAGCTTTGAGGACACCCCCAGGTGTGCTCTCATAAATCAGGTTAAAAGCGAAAGAAGTTGTAACCCCTGTGGCTGAGACCTGAGAAGTGGCTCTGTGGGATGTTTTAATGCAGAGCTAAACAGCTTAGCCTACACTTGTGCTGTTTTGTTGGGAGTCTTGGGCTCCAGAATAACTTTGGAGAGGGAGGTGTGACTCGAAGGGAGGGCGATGACGGTGCCTCCGTAACCCTTCAGAGGGACCCGTGGCAGGTGCAGAATAACTGGTACTGGGGACTAGGGCAAGATTGCACTGGGATGGTGGAGAGCTTGGCATCCATCACCTTCTAACAGCTCAAGAGGAGCAACGTCACCTGGTTGGCTGGTTTAGGTGAAAAGCTGAGATTGTGCCATGAATGCAAAGTGCACCCTTGAGTTAAGCGTTAATGTGAGAATGAGAGCACTCATGCTTTCAGAGCTGGGTTTCTGTAGCAACCAGCTACAGTACCAGCTGAGGTACTTCATGACATTTTGTCTGTCTTTTAGATTTTGAAGAAATCCTGCATAGAAATCCTGGCAGCAGAGCCTTCCAGTATTTGTGCAGGGGGTAAGTACAACTGAGGCCACAGTCATTCATGTTGCCTAAAATACAGCTTTCAGTCCATCTCTAATTGCTGGAAAGTGCACAAGTCACTGATTACCTGGGGCTAAATATTTTGCCTTTTTTTTGGTTTTTTTTGTTTCATTTCTTTTTCACCTTAGAATAGTTTGCACAGCTCCCACTTCTACCAAATTATGTCAAGTGGGATTTTCTTACAGAAAAGACCTGAACTCCATACTTTCCCCTAAATGTTCTTCTGTCAAAGCAGTCTGTCTTACTTGGACTGTGCCAGACTTAAAGTAGTTATGCTACGTAATTACAAACCAAATCAGGCAATAAGCCTTTGGTTGGGTTCAGAGTTTTGCAAAATTCATCATCTTGGAGGACTGGTGAGGGAAGTGCTTCAGAAACTATGAAGAACATCAGATGGGCACAGTTGGATCTGAAGGCTTCCAATAGTCTTGGAACATTTCTCAGGCATTCAAGGGCGATACAGTGACTGAGGACTAGAGTGTAACCATCAGTCTGCTGCTCATGTGTTCATCCTGTCCTCTCTTTGTCCTTGCTCTGACCTGACTGTGGCTCTAAAGCCCTGCAAGTGCCTCTTCATTCAGCAGGACCCAGTCTTTCCAAAGCAAGCTAGAGAATCATTTTGGCCTCTACCATCTGCTTCTGTGAATTCTTCACATTTTATGAAGTGCATCCCAGCTGTTTGTTGAGTGTCTAGCACTCCCTGAGTAGAGAGGTTGGGAGCCCAGCTGAGGTTTGTGGAGAAGGACAAGTCCCTGACAAGTTCTGCATCTTTCTTTACCATATATTGACAGCCCCAGTAAGTAACACAGTTGTTACTTATTTGTCTTCACTTCCAAAGCAGCTGCTTTAATGATCCTGCATCTGCCTGCACACCTGAACATCCAGAAGTAGCCACATTTTCCCAGCAGATGCACACCAGGCTAAATGCCCAATAAGTACTTGGCATCAGGTTTATGTTCCATATGTGCCACATAGGTTTGATTTTTGAAGCCAGGATGGCATCATTGCCATGAATTATGGTACTTAAGCATCATTTTGGCTGTTCAATTAAATAGTTTCTATGTTAAAATAGGCTCCAAGGCAGGGCCCTGTCTACCTTGGCACGGTGGATGATTGCTTTGACAGAATCTGGAGCGTGCAGTGATGTTCCATAAATGTTTGGGAAGGGAAATGAAATTGCAGGAACATTCACATCCACTTTACACTCTTGGAGATTGTTTTAAAAATATATTTACATACTTATTCAAGTGATAAACATTGCTGCTTATATAATGTCATGAGCCAGAAGATGACTTATAATAATCATTTATAACCATCTTTAATGCTTTGTCAGTTGATTCATCACTCCCATTCCTTGTGCCTTAGGGAAGGCAGGGTGGGCACAGCTGTACCCAGCAGAGTCAGCTGAGAGGAAATGCAGAGAGGTTTCATATAAACTCTTCACATCAGAAATTGGCCAGTACTTCACAAGAGAAGCAATGTTATCCTTGAAAAATACCTGTAGTTATTCAGATCCTCAGTTCAAAGGCCTGGTTTCCAAATTTGGGCAAATAGTCCATTGCTCTCAGACTGCAGGGAGTTTAATCTCTCAGGGCTCTGAGAGTAATGAAAGTCCCATTGACTATGAAAATTATGTGCATTAGTGTCTTTAAAATAAATGTTTGCAGGTGTAGCTGTGATACCTTGTGTTTTTGTGTTTCTGTGCACATCCTTGGAGAGTGGTGGCAGTTTTTTCCTCATTTTTTTTCCTTTTGCAAGGAGGAAACATGTGGGCTCTGTGTTACCTGAGGCCATCTTGTGCTGCTGACCAGTCCCAGAAACTGCAGGAATTAATTTCATCATTCTGGAACGGCAGTTTCTGGATGATTTGGCTTTGCAGGCTGAACTGTACAGTTCATTTCAGCCTGAAGCAGAGCCAGGGTCTCCATGGCCCAGCTGACATCACTGATACAGGTCTTTGACTGTACTTGAACTCATTCCCCAGCAGTTGAGACTTCTGTGATTTCTCTTAAGGATTCACCAGCCCCCACACTCCAGAACAGAGCTCTTGTCCCCCCTCCCTATTCTTCCCAAATGCTCTCAGACAACACACAATGGGCCTGTGAGCAGCTTCCCTGGCTGGATGTGCTGGGATGATTTGCAACTTGGCTGTAAACGAGTGGGACCTGGAAAAGAGCCCAGATTCCAGAGCAAAGCTGCTTTTTCTGACAAGTACAGTGCACAGGTCCTTGGGGGAGATGAAAGGAGATGGGGACTGTAAAATGCAAAGGGGAGAAATCTGAACCTGCAAAACCTCGGTTCCTTGGTGCTCCTGGGGACTCTAAACTGGGGTGGTGTCCCTGGAGCACTGAGGTCACTCCTGCCTTGTCTTGAGGTTACTCCTGCCTTGTCTTGGGCAGTGAAACATTTTGTGTTCAAATCACATTCCCCAGCCAAACTTCAGTGGGGATTAGCTGAGTGCCTCTCCCAGATAGTCACAGGAATTGTGGGGGCTGTTTTCTCGCCCTGGGGAGCAGCAGAGCTGAGTCCCTGGATCTGCTGCCAGGACTGCTCTGGGACTGTGGCCCCGAGTCAAAAGCTGAGAGTCTGAAGTGGTGCTTTCCTTGCAAGGCATTCTTCATGCTAGAGGCTGCGGGAAGTCCATAAACCTTTCCCAGTCCTAGGCAGAAGTAATTGGAATATCGAGGGATGGTAGAGAGTGGTCTCAAGGGCTGGTGAGGATGTGATCTCATTGCTCAGCCCTGCCTGCTCCAAAAGGCACCGCTCAGCTCAGGGCTCAGGAGTTTGTGACTGTCCTTGGTGCTCCCTGCTGGCACCCACAGCCTCTGGAGACCCTATGGCGTTGGTCTGGGAAAACAGCAAAGAGGAAGACTTGGGGAAATGCCCACAGACTCTAAGATCAGACTTTGCCCAGAGACTGAAACCTTGATCTGTTGATAAAATCCCCTGTCATCGTATGGAAATGAGTCCAGTCAAGGCCTCGTGGTGGTTGTACAGCAGTAGGGCAGGACGTGACAAAACTCAGGGCAACTGACATGATTTTGGGAAAGTAACACTTAAACTTCTCCAAATTATTGGGCACTAGAAGATTTTTTTGCTTTCCATGGAAAGATACTTCTGCCTTTCTTCACCCAAAACTTTCTGCCATTTAAACTTTCTCCCTAGCACAGGCCACCTGGGGAGGGCAAAGCTCAATGTCCCCAAAGCTTCCTGTTTTCACTGCAAGTCTGTTAAAATGCCTCTGTAGTGAATTGTTTCCTGTTTCTAAAAATTCAGTCTGAAATTGGGTAGGGAGAGAGTGGAAGTTCAATTTTTAACCATTTTCAAACTTAAAAGTTGTTCAACTGCGAGCTCAGGAGATAGCAAGTGAAAACTTTGGAGATGTGCCTTTGTCTAAATGACCTTTCCTTGCCTTGCTCTGTATGAAGTCCAATGCCTGTTCTCCTGCAGAGTCCTTCCAGGTGGTGGTGAGAGGGAATGGATTCCGACACGCCCGCAACGTCGACCGAGTGCTCTGCAGCTTCAGGATCAATGACACCGTCACTCTCAGTGAGCTGCTCTCTTTTCTTTTATTCTCCTACTCTGCACTGGCAGGACATTTGGGATCTTGATTGTGAAAGCAGTAATTGTGGGACTCAGAGCTTTTAATTTGCAGAATGCAGAAGGGATTATTTTTTAAGAGGAAAATCGCTGGTGGCAATTCGTGTGCTGTGACTCTGACAGCAAGGATGTGAAGCTTGAGGGGGATGGAAATATAGAAGGCAAGAATCTTGTCTGTAAAGAGCATCAATACGTGTCTTGCTGGGCTGTGTGCAGGGAGATCAGGGGTGTTTCTCTCCTTACCTGTGTTTTGTGGCACTCAGAGGGCCTGGTCCTGCAGCTCAGCTGCACACGGTTGTTGGAAATGTGTTGGAGCAGTGGCTCAGGCATTGCTGGGCTGCTGTGGAAGCTCAGAAAAATGTTCCCTCTACAGTTGCCCCAGCAGAAGAACTGAAGCAAGAGAAGCAAATTAGCCCCCAAGTGTCTCTTTGTGAAGTGCACTGAGCTGGCAGAACTAAGGACCCCTCTGCTCTCACCTGGTGTGTCTGGAGCCATGTGGGAAAGCAGAAAGCTCAGAGCTGGCAGCACCAGTGACAGCAGAACTCAGCTTCCCTAGCATGGAATGTCTGCAGAAGCTGATCGTTCTGGAGGCAGTCCTGACCCTTTCCAGCATAATGTGTTAATTAGTTTCTCACATCTGGAAGTCTAATGGCTCAGTGCTGCACTTGCTCGTGCTCTGAGCATCAGTGTGCTTTGCTACTTGGAGCAGGAGAAGTTGGCCAAGGCTGCTTGCCCTGTTTGGGATGCCAGGGAACGTTCAGGGCAGGTGGAGGACAGTGAGTGCTTGTAGCTGGTCCTGAAAGGCTTTTGTGCTGTTGCATTTACTCCTCTTAGTAGGCAGGTTCTGGACTTGCCCACCCTTGTGCCACCAAGCAGAAAGTTTGGCTGGCTGTGGGTCACATTTGCTTGAGTCAGATATGGTGAGTGTTGAGCATGGGAAGAGCAGAAGCTGGAGGGCTCTGGAGCCAGGCATTCATTCCTTTAAACACCCTAAAGCCTTCACTGGGAATGTCATCCATCAGCTTTCCACTGTTCAGTGCCCTGTCTATGGACTCACAGACACATCCAGTGCTGCCAATGGGAGGAACTGTGAGTGAGGGTTCCCTCACCCCCCAGCACTGTGACCTGAGGGGAGGGGGGAGGAGGGAGACTCCTTCCTCACTCCCTCTGTGCTGACTGCTTGTCTGGACGAGTTTTTTGTGGTATCTGTCATCATCATTTCACAGGAGCTGTCAGGAAAGATCAGCTTATCTTAACGCAGCCCCTGAGTTTTTTTTATTTGAAGCTGCCTTCCTGTGTCCACAAAATGACTGTGGAAAATGAGGATAAAGGCCAGATATGTTTCCTACCCTGTGCCCTGATGCATTCCTGGTGTCCTGAATTGCTGCAGAGGTGAAAAGTGAGCTCACTGTCCTCAGCACTGCACCAAGACCTCTCCATGTGTCCTGCACAGCCCCGGATTGTTTGGAGCAGTGACGTGGCCACAAACCCAAGTTCTGAGTTCCACCCACCCCCTGACTGAGGGAACTCAGTAGTTGCTCATCAGTGCTCCCAAACCCAGGTCTCTCCAGGTAGGATTGGCACAGCTCTGTTGGGTTTAAGTTGCTCTGTGAGAGAAGTCCCAAAATGTGCAGTCCCAACGCGCTGTTCCTTGGGGCATCCGACTGCAAACAGCCCACCATGAGAGTCAACTGAGTGAGGACTGTATGGAAAGCTCGTGGAACTTGGATAGCTCAGCTGTCTTTGTTTGCTTGAAGCCTCTCAGCCTCTGATGGTATCAGGGAGGGAGGTATTTTTACAGATAACACTAAGCCAACAGTTCCTGAAACCTTAAATTATCCCAGATGAGATGTAGTGAGCACAGCTAGGACGTGCTGAGGTTAAAGGCATGAGCTAATGGGGTTTTATTGGGATTGTTGGCAGAGAAAAGTGGCAGGTGAAGAGAGCAGCGACTCATAATGTTCATAGCTATGGGATAAAAAAAAGAACATCTGTAGAAGCCATGAGGAATATTTGGCTGAGCAGAACTGTAATCAGATGCATGTTCAGCAGCAGGGTGTTCCTGCCAGCAGCAGGACCTGGGAGAATTGGTTTCAGCCTGCACAGAGTTAAAAGTGATTATCCAGTGCAGTGACTTATGACTGCTCTGTGGTGCTAAAATGTCTGTGTCTGCCCAGATTGTGCAGGATCCAGCCAAGACAGTTCTGGGCAGGGAGGTGAGCTCTGTCCTGGGCAATTTAAAACTGAATAGAGAGATGAAAGGTTGGTGAAGAACCAGCAGACACCACAGCAGAGGTGCTGCGTTCTAGTGGATGCTCTGGATGCTTGGCCAAGCCCCAGCCTTTGCACAACCTGCCCTGATTTTTCTTTTTTCAGATACTGAGAGCAGACTGTGCCAGGTATCAACAGAGAGTGAGGTGTATGGGGAACTGTATCTCCAAACTGCCCAACAAATGTCTTCTAAAAGTTATCTTCTGTTTTTAAAGCCTTTCAGATTGCTCCGTTTTCCCCATCTTTCTTTTTTGTGATATCTTCTTTACTTTCTTGCAGCCTGATCACTCTTAGCACAGGAATGTTTTGCTTTGCTGTTCAACTTTCTAATCCCTGATTTCCCCACTTGATCATGTCACTTTAACCCTCCTCTGAACCTTTCCTTTTTATTTTCTAACAGTAGCTTTTCTCTTTCCACTGTGGTACCAGAGAATGTCCATCACTGTGTACAAACTCCACCAGGTGTTTTGGGGAGTGTGACCTTTATGAGGGACACAACATATGCCTTTAATGTTTCCTGGGTGAGAACATGCACCAAGGGGAGCTTGGCATCCTGGTTTGAGGGGTGGCCCAAGTCACTGTTTGGCAAAGAATACAAAACTAGAAGGAATGGTCACACTTCCCTCAAATGTTCTCCCAGCCTCCAACAAACTGCAGTGTCAGAACCTTTAACCAGGAGTCCTGTGCCTTTGCCTCCAGCAGAATTCCCTGCAGCTGCCCAGGCTGAGTGTGGAGGAACAAGCCCAGGGCATCAGGACACTTGGGCTGAGAGGGGAGGAGAATCCGTGGACAGTGTGAGGGCTTTGCCAGGCTCACCCAGTGACCCTGTGTGCTGCTGGGGGACCAGGAGGGTCTCTTACTGTGGCACCAGCTGCTCACGGGGCAGCTCTGGGCTTGGAGCTGCTGCAGGAAGGCCAGGACTCCCCTGGGAGGGACCTGCTGTGGGGCAGCACGTGCTGCTCCTGAGCTGCCAGTTGTGAGCAGGAGCAGATGAAGGCTGGGTGCTGTGCCAGGGTCTGTTTGCAGCCTCAAGGCTGTGACTGCTCATCCAACAGTTGTTTGCTCAGCACGTGAACCCATCAGAGGAAAAGTGAGTCCTTCCAAATCCCTTCTCTCCATCTCGAGACTGTTCTGGATGTGATATCACTGTTCTGTGCTTATCTGTCTGTTCCCCATCCCCTAATTCTGCTCTCAATGGCTTTGGCATTCAGAGCTCATGTGTCCCTACACAAAGCAGAGCAATTACAGCCTGATCTCAATGTGGTTTTCATTACAGCATTAACAAAACATTTCTTATTTATGGGCCTCTCTTGTAGGCAGTTTCTCCAGCTCAGAGAGTGTTCCAGTGTCTTCCTGCATTCCCAGCTCCCCGCAAAATGAGTTTGAAATACAAACTTTACTTGCAGACTTGTCACAAAGAGTGGCATGAGAGGAGGACTCAGCCAAGAGGAAAAGAGACTGTAAGTGGGGCAGAGAATTAGGGAGGTATTTTGGCTCATCTGAGGGGACAAAGGGACAATGGAAGTGCTCAGGTGACTCCAGGCTGTCAGCTCACATGGAATGGGGTACAGAGAACAGCCTTCCTAGCACAGGAGTTCCCCAGGGAGTCTGTGGGAGAGCAGCCAGTGTCCCACCCCACCTGGGCTGGACTGGTCTCACAGACAAGTCTCCTCTCCTGCAGAAATAGGAAACTGGGGCAAAGCATCTTCTGAGATGTGCTTTAGTTGAATGCAAATCCTAAATACAGGGACAGCAGAAGGAAATTGTTAGTTTGTGATATAGGGGAAGTTTGGCAAACAGCTTTTGCAGCCTCTTCTGGACTAAAATATTGCTGATGCTGCGAGTCCAGCAATCAGTGCTTGTGAGACTGCAGTGGCAGTTTGGAAATGCTGGGCTCTCCTAAACCCCTCTGGAGGGATCCTTGCAGACAGATTTCAGGGCACCGGTTGGGTCTTGGGTGAACCACTAACTAAGGAGAAGGCTGTTAATTTTGGCCTGGGTTTATGGCTAAAAGAAAATGCTACTCTCTGTTTGGTCACCTTTGGGTTCTTGTACCTCTCTTTCATTGAGGTTTCTCTTCTGTATTAGAGCATCATGCCTATATTGAGGCTTTTATCATTATGGTTGGGAAGTATTCCAAGTCCTGGCTTGCCAAAAGGTTACACTCTGCTAATGGCATAAGAAACTATTCACTGTTGCTGGGAATAATAGATTTTATAGGCTACAGATAGTTGTTAAAGGTGTAGGAGTGCTGGGTAGGGAGTTACAGGGATCTGTGCAGTATCAGGCATCTTGTTGAAAAGGCATTCACAGCAAATGGATGTGGTTTATGAGAGGTTTGACCCAGGCCTCAGGACTGACTGGTCTGAGTTGTCTGTGGGTTTGTTGTGTCCTGTTTTATGCAGTGAGAACTTTATTTTGCCTGGAGGAGGGATTAGAGGGCCGCAGGTAGGGAGCAGGTTGTGCCATTACTGAGGGCAGCCTTTCTCAGAAGTGCAGCATTGCAGTGTTTCCTGAAGATGTCCAAGCTCTGCCTGCAGTGTCTGAGAGGTGAGCAGGGCCTGGGCATCCCTTCCATAAAACTGTCAGAGGAGGCAGAGTGATTCCTGCACTATTCCCTGAGCAGCCCCAAGCCAAGAACCGAAATGACGTCCTGGGCAGGAAACTCAGCGACATCGAGTCGAGCGCTCCGCCCTCCCTTCCGCAGCCCTGCCACCAGCACTGTCAGCGCAGAGCAGGCCAAACCACAAAATCCACATTCTGGCACGAGCTCTGGAGTTTGGGAGCACTCAGCCCCATCTCTCACTGCTCTGGGATGCAGCGAGTTTGTTCCGTAGCAGACACGAACCGCGTCCTTCTCCCAAACGCATCCTGCAGATCCGATGCGAGGGCAGACGAGAAGTGTTGTTTTGTTTGGTTTCCCTACGTGAGTTTTCCAGGAAGGAGTCAGATGGCCAGAGTTATGCAAACCAAATGGATCTTCTTTTGTTTAGAGCAAAGGAAAATAGTCCCTCATTTTTGCGGTGGAACACAAACATTCTCCAAACAAACTAATCTCTCCCTGTAGCCAGCCTGGCCAGCCTTGAGCTCCCTCATGGGACTGTGGGGCTGATAAACTTTCTAGAGAGGCATGGACTGATGCAAGTTGGGGGTGGGAAGGGAGAGAAAGAGAAACAAAAACCTAATGAGATCTAAGTAAAAGGCCTTGCAAGATGAAGCAGCTTTTGTTCTAGTGAATGCTGGCACAGGGACGTCTTTGGCCTTGGCTGCCAGAGTTAGCAAAGGAGAAAACAAGACATTGGTCTTCATTTTCTTGGCATGTGTGTGCTGAGACAATGTCATAAATTTATGGGAGTTAATGATATCTTCATAAATCAGGGTGAGAACAGCACTGTGGGGCCAGATGAACCACCACTGCACATCTGCCTGGAGTGGGAAATGCTGCTGCCTTGGCTTGGTAACTACACTGCAAACCCAGGGCCTGCATGTGCTGCAAGGTCCCCACGAGCCCAGAGCTGGGCTGGAGGAGATGGGAAGTGTGTGGGGGGGGGGTGGGATTACTGCCCTGCACCCTTTAAATGCCTGTGTTCTGCCTGCCATGCCCTGTGATAGGAAGCATCTCCTGGAGTGTGGGGCTGTGCTAAAATCGGCTGCTCCTGATGTTCAGCATACTGGAAATATTCCTGCACGTTCTTGCACTGAGGCTGTGGGAAGACAGCACTAATATGGCACTATCCAGGCCAAGAGCTGGAGCAGGGATCTAGAGGGATCCCAGAAGCTCCGAGCCATGAGGCAGAACCAAAGTCAGGCTGTGGAAACCATGTGTCTGCCCAAAATGTTTCATGTTCAGCTATTGGCCTGGGTCAAAGAGTCCCTGACAAAATAACTGCTGTGGGTAACCCAGAAATTCAAGTGTGTATGTGTAGGCATGGGATTTGCTGGAAGCTGGAGAACATCAGGGAAGGTTACAACTTTTCATTACCATTTTTTTTTCTTTTTTTAATGGAGTGTAAAAAATAAACAGTTCCTAACCTGCCTGAGGAAATCTCCTTTTATATTGCTGCCAAAGCCAAGAAATACACCAGTATGAAATAGGGATTCTAATGTGTGACAAGAGTTACCAGAGCAATACTTCTGCTTTCTAAAACTCTGTATTTGGTGGGAACCTCTTCTAGGAATGTCTGGGAAGGAATGCTTGGCTTGGTGAGTCCTGCTTCTGCATGAGGGGGCAGACTGTTGCAGTCAGTACCTCTTTGTGCCTCATTCATTGCAGTAAAATGGGCTGCATGACCCTGATTGTGAGGGAACCCCCTGAGCTGACACTGGGGTCAGGGCCAGGGTCAGTAGTGCTCTGCTGCTGGTGCCCTGGTCAGCATTAGACACCATCCATGTGGACAAACTCACCTTGGCAGCCAGGGGAAGGAGGAACAAGGCTCACAGCTGATGCAGAGAGTGCTTTGGAGAAGTTTGCCATGTTCTCTTTGGCTTGTATCTCCTCATGGCTTTTCCTCTTTCCACTGGCACCTGAAATGGAGTCGTAACTTACACAAGTTTCCTCAAAAGCAAAAGACCAGTTGGCCAGAACAGTTCAGCTCTTCATTCCATGGCTAAATGTCTTGGTTAAACTTTCATCCTTGCTCCTCTCCTCTCCTGGTGCTGCCAGTGGGGCACTGGGCACTGACCTTGCTCCCCTGTGTGTTCTGAGCACCCTGGGAATTAATTCAGTGCAAGATGCAGTTGTGAAGAGACTTTAGATGGTCTGAGAGCCAGGGTTTGTGTTTGTGATGTCGAATAGCTCAGCAAGGGGGTGGTGAATTGTGCTCCTGTTCCACGGTGGCCCCGTAGAATGAACGTCCCATCCATCCTCAGGGTACAGAGATAAGACTGAAGGTGAGGTTTGAAACCTGCAAGTTTGAGAGGCCAAGGGAAAGGAATCTGTCAGGAGCAGAGGGGATTTCAAACAGAATAAAATGTTTAACTGGAAAATGTTAGGAAGCTGGTAGTATTTGGCAACAGCTCATTTCAGGTCTATAAGCATCCCTGTGAAGGCCCTCAAGGTGGTCATGGGTACAGCTGGTAGAAAGATTTCTGATGCAGGACATGCTTCTGGAGATGCTGATCCAGCAAATCAATCCTTCCTGTGGAATGTTTTGGTTTCCAGTCCAAAAAACAATCACCACCCAGCCTGTCTGCCTGGTTTTCTGTCAATCTGCCCCATCTCTAGTCAGCTGGCAAATGGGCTGGGAAGTTCCTTGGGATCCCCATCTGTCTGATTACCTTGGGATCACCATCTGTCTGATTTAAGTCTACAGAAGAAGAATATTAGTTAATGTTCCTGTTTCCCAGGGTTGATAATTTTTCTCACTCCACTTTTAAACCCACAGTATAATTTGGGCTGACAGGTTTAATTTAGTTCAGATGCATCTGCCTAAAAGTGCAAATTTTCCCATAATACACGATTTTCTTTACTTTGATATTTGCAATTATATGTAACCTGCTGCAACTCCCCATGGGCTCCTGTACAGAGTGGCTGTGATCCTGGCCCCTGACCTTCCAAAAAGCTCTGTACCTTCAGCTGTGTTCAGCTGAAGGTACTTATCTGTACCTTCAGCTCAGATAAGTGACCCGGCTCTTCAACCCCCACAGTGTTTGAACCTCGTTTATATACCAAGAGTGAGGAAAACCATTATTTAACCTGCTCTTTAAGGGCCAGATTGCTGATCAGGTAATAAATCCCAGTATTTCTCTTTTCCAGATGAGAAGCCCTTTGTGGTGGAAGACACCTACCTGCTGTGCCCAGCACCTGTGCTGCGCGAAGTTGGCATGTATGTTTTTGCCACTCAGATATTTACTTTGCCTGTGGGAAGATGAGTGTGGGTCACTTTGTTATGTTCTGCTGCTCTTGTATGGATTTAATGCTGACATTATCTCGTGCTCATTGTGTTAATTGGCATTAATTATGCACTGGAGCACAGGGGCAAGTGCACCACCAGTGGGAATTAACCTGCACAAGAGGCTCTTCTGAGCATCAGCAGCCTGGGTTGCACTGGATGGTGTCAAGCAGAGGGTTGGGGGTAGCTGGCCTGACTTGGTTCTTGTGGTTCCTTTCCAGGGAAGCAGCTCTTCAAGTCAGTATGAACGATGGGCTGAGCTTCATCTCCAGCTCCGTCATCATCTCCAGCACACACTGTGTAAGTCTGGACCCATGTGCCTGAGATGATTCCGGGGGGGTGGAACTCAACTGCAGGTGTTTGTTCCAGCAGAGGTAGGGCTGCCCAGTTGGGTCAGCCTGGTTGGGAAGGACCTGTTTTCCCCTTTCAGGTGAGTTTTTTGTGCTTGGTAATATGACATTTTGTGTATCCTCTGAGCCACAATATGGCAAAGCTCTTGAGCCTTCGGTAAATGCCTCAGCCTCCTCCTCTGCTGTGGGACTGGCAGAGCCCTGGAGGGGTCTGTGCCTGCTTGTCCACTGCCCAGGGAACAAGCAGCAGCTCTGCTGCTGTGTTTCCTCTGTAGCAATGGTGCTGCTCATTGTGGAAGAAGTGTGGCAGTTGGGATCAGACCCTTTGTCTGGTAACCACCAGTGTGGTGGCCAAAAATGTGGTGGATTCTCCCCTGAAGTAGCTGACTTGTGGCTGCATCCTTCCTTGCCAGTGGGGAATTGCTGCACTCAGGCTCTGCTGGAATGAGGATGATGAAACCATTTCTAACTCACAGTGTTGCTGGAGATGCTGCTTCTGCTGAGTCATGGCTGTTGGGAACAGGGCATGGAATGTCTAATGCTGGAGGAGGTAGAGGAGGAATTCACTTGGAGCTCAGAGCAATCCTTTCTGCTTCAGCTTTATCCGTCTATGGGAAGGCCTATCATGGCACAGGCCATGGGTGAGGCAGTGCTTTACTTCTCCTGTGAACTGACTTAAACCAGTTTTTGGGAAGCCAGAGTAGTCTTGCCAGAAAGACTTAGAAGTCTGTGCCCAGCCTGCTTTTGTCCCTGCCCAGTAAAGGCCTGCTGTGTTCCTGAGCAGAACAAGGGCAAGGCCAAGTTGTGTAACATGGGGGCACCAGAAGTGTTCTGTGTCCACAAAGGCTGAGCCGACAGCTGAGAAAAGTCTTTTGTGTCACTCGAACTTGATCCTTGTTCAACAAGGACAAGATTGTACAGAGAGAAAGTTTTCAGAGCTTACAGGAGGAGTTATACTCCAAAAGTGACAAAAGATTTCCTTATGCCTTAAAAGAAGGCAGTTTATTTGAGGAGTTAATTTTTAGTTCTAGTTCACTGCTCACTGGCAAAAATGTATCTGCACGTTGTCAGCAAATTCAAGGAATGTTTTCCTGTATTTTACTCATATGAGGCAAGACCTGAGAAAGAATTCTCAGAGAAAAATGATTCCTTCCTCATATGCTTTCTTCCAGAGATGGAATTATCATGTGTAGATGATAGGTGATGAAATATCTCTTTCTCTTCTATTGTTTAATAGCTGTAAGGAAACCTTTGGAAGTGCCTGTGCTCCCTGGCACTGCCCTGCACAGGCACTCTGGTGCCTCCAGACTGTGAAGCTGCATTTGCAATGCAGCTGAGCAGCCAAAATTCAAACCCAGATCCTGCATCCAAACCTAAATTCAGTGGCTGCTTCGAAAATTATATCACAGCCTTCACTAATCAAGGAAGTTTCTCCTGGGTAAACACATGTTTTGTCTTTGTAGTAGTGTTTTATGTTTCAAATTCTTTTGAAATATGATGCTGTTTGCTGAGACTGCAATGCTCTCTTTAATTAGGGTTACAAGGGCTCCAGACCTGAAAATGCCCCTCGACAAAATGTCACCAAATGACTTGTTTAATTGATTTCAGACCTGGAAGTTGGATCTGTTTGAAGATCTGCAGCTGAAGTGGGAGAGTTGGAGAGGTGGGGAATGAAGGGATGGTAACACAAAGGGTTACCAGATTTTCTTCCCTGTGTGCAAACCAGGAATCAGTGCTTTGGGTTTCCCTTTGTGCTGTATTTCAGAAATGATCGGGTTTGGAAAGAGGTCTGGAGTGTCCTCTCCAAAAAGCTTCCCAAATGGCAGTGATGGAATGTGGCAGTGCCACACTCGCTGTGCTGCAAATGCCTCAACCCCCAAAGTCATCATTGCTACCCAGGATTGCTGCTTAATGGCAGAAGGAACAAAGCAAGGGTCTCAATGGCCTGGAAAGCTTTGCCACTTATTTTCTTAGGCAGCTCCACAACAAAACCCTCCTGTGCAACATGTAAATAATCTGCAAATATCCCATTTTCCCTATAGCAATAGCTGGCATGTTCTAGCAGCTCCCCCTTTCCAAGGACTCTCTGGGGAAGAAAATTCAGCTAAGAGCACAGCTGAAGCAAACAGCTGCATTCCTGGCAAGGAAAGACCAAAAATGAACAGTCAGAAGAGTCAGCTGGACTTTGACTACTAAGTTGTGGATGTAGGTACTTGAAGATCAGGACAGAGAGAGCCTAGACACTGAACTGTCTAATAAGCATTTTTATCACCCTAGCTGGCAAAAATTTTAGTGTAAGTTTTCATGGTAGGGAAATTTGGACAGTTTCTCATGGGTTAATAGGGCAAAGCTATTTTATACCAGCATAGCTCCTGCCCTTCAGTTAATATCTAAAAACTCCTTGGAATGAGCAGCAAAATAAATGTCAGTTTTATTGAGCAGTAAAAACTCTAGAAGAAAAAACACTTTTCATCTTTGACAGGTCACCTTTTGGAAAGAAACAGGGGATCAGAAGGCCTTTGCCTTTTCAAGAAGCTCATCACAGTGTAACCTGACTGCTGGGATTGACAGGAGGGAAGAGCACCACCCACTCCTGTGCTCCCTGTGCTTCCTGACACCGAGTGCACCTGCAGAGAATGGGATACTGGCATGAGAGAATGGGATACTGGGATGTTCTGCCTTGCACAGTGCCATCATTTTTGTGAGGGTGCCAGTTAAAAGTGCTTTGTGCAGACTGTGCTCCCTCAGGTTCAGTCTGAGTGCGTGGCAGGAAGTGTCTGTGTGGCCCCGTGTGTGTCTGTGCACACACCTCTGCAGGGTAAACTCACCCCACAGGGCCAAACTGAGGAGATTAATTGCAATTTTTCCCCTTGAGGTGTGAAATCTGCTACAGCATTTCAAGGGGGGGAAATGTGGGAAGGTCAGGAAGGCAGAGGCATGGAATGGCTGACTGAATCTGCTTCTTGATCTGAGAGACACTGAACTTCCTTTCGCTCTCCAGCATTGAGTTACACCTGTCAGCATCACATTGGACCTCTCTGGGCACTGGTTGGGGTTTGGGTTTTTTGTTTTGTCTAAAGGAGCCAAATGTACAGATTAAAACAGCCTCAGAGGGGCTGCCTGTGCTTCCAGACCCAGGATCCCCCTGCCTGGGCTGCAGGGGTCTGTGGTTCCTGAAAAGTGTCAGGCTGCAAGGTTTGCAGCCCAAAAAACAGTGCAAGGGGTGTCAGAAGTTCAACTGTGTTGGTTCTGTTGTATTCTGCCTTTTGTTAACTGCTTGTGCTTTCCAATATCAGAGAACAGGCATGAGTGTATGTCCTTTATACCTCCTTCTCCGTGGGACTCAAGGAATTGCTGGTTTAGATTCCCAATATAAAACTGCTAGAAGTGCTTAAATTTTGCTTTTTTAAAGTGAGTCTCCAGGCTTTCCTGTTACCTCACTACAGTTCCTACTGTTAAAAAGTAATTGGCTTCTCATTTAACTAAAAAAAAAAAGGTATGGGAGAGACCTGTAAAGATGCTTTTTTGGAGAGATCTTTCAGCATTTAATTTTAAAGTACATTTTGGGAAGATTTACAGCCACATCAAAGTGGTCTCAGCTGCCTCAGGTGGAGCACAACCTCCACTTAAAAAAATAATAAAAATTCTTCTCAGTTGGCCCAGTTCTTTTCAAGCCTGAGGGATGGAACAGGCCATGGGAGGCCTTGGGGATTTTATTTTGTTTTATTTCCTCAGGCTTTTTCAATATGAGGTTTTAGAGACAAGAGTTGATTACATGTGGGAGGGTCTTCTAAGTCCCTTGTGATGAGCCTCAGTCTGGAATTTACCCAGTCAACAACTGAAACCCCAAATGCTGCCTCAGAGCAAAGGGTGACTCCCCGACCTTGTGCAAGGGTGGCCTTTAGTCAAAGGTGTTGTTATCTTCTGGAGATGGTAAAAGGCACTGACAGGAACTGCATGGGACTACTCAATTCCCAGAGTGCAGTCAAAGAAGAGGAAAAAAGAGGAAAAAAGATAGGCCTGTGTTAGTAGAGGGGACTTTTTTGTCCTGGTTAGTGCGGCTCCACTCCCACTCCTGTGTGAGTTCCTCAGGAGCAGTGCTTTTGTTGTGTAGTTTTTACCATCTTGGTTTTGCTGCTGTTTTTGGTTGCTCTGAAGTCTAACAGGAAACCTGGCTGGGCAATGGCAGGTGCCCTCAGGAAGGTGAAGTACCAGAGGATGTATCTGTTCTGTCTGTCAGGAGAGGAAAACAGAGACACCAGGGTATTGCCCCCACTGCTTTGAGGTGATAAAGCAAACCTGCCCCAGTTAATCTTGTCCCCACGGGAGTTCAGGGCTGCAGCCCCTCACAGATGCCCAGGTGGTGCAGGGCAGAGGAGGCACCAAGTCCTTTGAGGGGGTAGAACCCCGGGGGCTGTGTCCCCTCAGGGCTGGGCAGGCAGGGCCCTGTGCCGGGAGCAGCTCTGGGACACAAAGGGCTTCTGCTGGTTGGAACGATGCACTGATTTCCACTTATCTGTCAGGAACCAGCCAGACACAGGAGCTGTTGTGGTTGGGCAAAGCATTTGCCTCACTAAGTCCTGGAATGCAGATGCAGCCTCTGGCCGAGGCCGGGCGGGTGCTGCGTGTGAAGGTTGGGCCCTCTGAGCAGGGCCAAGACCATTTGTCATTCAGAGGTTTTGCTCCCTGCACCCCCCAGACCAAGGGTCACTGCCTGGCTCCCCCTGGAGCTGCTAACAGGGCCTGTGTTTGTACCAGAGGCAAAAGGGGGAACACTGTGTAAATCAGGGGCTGCAGACAGAAGTTTAATCCTGCTCCCCACTAACTTACGTATTCCCCACTTAAACTAAGACGGGGCTGTCATGAGTGTAATTTAGGGTGTTATTTGGCCTGGTCTGTGTGACCACTGGCAGCTATTCCAACAGAGCAGGGGAATGGCTGGAATGAGAGCTCTTAAGGCTTGGAGACAGCGAGCTGTTTGTGTGCTGAGCTGGGAATGAGATGCCAACATCTCCGGGCTGACAGAGCTCAGCTGGCTGCAAGGGCTTGATGAATTTGTCTCTTGGCTTTGCTTGTCTGGGACAGTGTCATGGTCTCACCCCAGCTGGCAACTCAGCCCCAGGCAGCCTCTCACTCGCTCCCTCTCAGTGGGATGGGGAGAGAATCAGAAGAGTAAAAGCAAGGAAATCTGTGGGTTGAATAATTTTAATAAATTTAATTGGGCAAGCAAAAGCCACACACACAAGCAAAGCAAAGCAAGGAATTCATTCCCCGCTTCCCAAGGGCAGGCAGGTGTTCAGCCACGTCCAGGAGAGCAGGGCTCCATCACAGGCAATGGTTACTTGGGAAGACAATGCCATCACTCCAAGGGTCCCCCCTTCCTTCTTCCACCAGCCTTACATGCCGAGCACAATTCCATAGGGTCTGGAATATCAGTGGGGCTCAGCTGTTCTGGCTGTGTCCCCTCCCAGGTCCAGTGCACTTCCTGGCTGGATGCTGTGAGCAGCAGGAAAAGCCTTGACTTGCTCAGCAATAGTGAGACCTCCCTTGTGATCAACCCTGTGTTCAGCACAAATCCCAAACACAGCCCCACACCAGCCCTGTGGAGGAATTAACTCTACCCCGGCCAAAGCAGCAGGGAGTTGCTGATTTATTCCTCTGGAAGTTGTTTTGCAATATCTGCACCTTTTAAAGTAAGGTTTTTCTTTCATTTGGAAGCTCCCTGGGGGAAGGAATCCCTCCTTCCCCAGGGAGGGCAGTGAGGCTGCACTGTTCCCTAAAGCAGAGAGAGCACAGCCCTGCAGGGACACCCAGGTGAGCTCTGTGCTGGCAGAAGGTGCCCAAGGACAGTTCAGAGCCTGCACAGACCTGGCCCATGCTGGGGCAAGGCACTGCTGCTGAGGGAATGTCCTAAAGGCTGTGGCATTCCAGCGGCCCAGAGGGAAGCTGGGGTTGTTCCCCTGAGCTCCTTTAGGCAAGGCAGCCTCTCCTCTGGGGAATCCAGTGTGGATTTAAATGCTCTCTCCAACCCTTGGATTCAGCTGGGACTGCTTGGACTGAGCTTTGAGGAGGACACTGCCCTTGGAAACATTCTTAGGAGACTCATGGATGTATCCTGGGCATCTGTTTAGCAACTGGCTCCTTCCATTCTGAGTCTCAAGGAGCTATTTTGTTGTAAATAATGTTCAGTTAACGGAACTCGCCACTGTCCATCACTCTTGCTGGACTCAAATTAGACAGATGTTCCTTCTGGAGGGAAACACCCCCTTCCTCCTGATGATATTCCTTCTTACTTGGCCTTTATCCTGCAGTCACACTGACAGATCTGACTTGCTCCAGATAATTAATGATGAGAGTTTACAAAGTAGTTTCATTCTATGGTTGATGTCAGTGGACCTTTGATAGTCAAAGGTACTAAGAACTGTAGTTTACTCTACTAAACATAAAAACCCATCTAGTAACAGCAATAATTTAAGGCACAGGACCACAAATGCCATGGGAACTGAGCATCCTCAGCTTCCACTAGTGCTAGGACTAAATATATAAATTAGTCCTTCTTCCTCAGCTATTAATCTCCCCACCCCACAGATTTCAGGTATGAGGTGTTGGTGTGAACACTGTGCATCCATCAGTGCCTGGACAGTGTTTGCTGCAGGGCTTTCTCACTGCTGGAAGAATCAGCAAGTAGTGGCTGGTAAGGTTGGGAAGGGATTTATTCCTGTTCCTGGATTAGGAGTTTGAAGAACTGGAAGAGGGAGAAAGTGTGAGCTGCTGTGTTATGACTTTGCAGGTGTGCCCAGGGCAGGGTGCACACCAAGGTTGTCAGGAAAGGGAACATTCAAGAGAGGAAATAATTGCCAAGGCCACATTTAGGGGCAGGAATTCAGTCCTGCTCTGCTGCCTGGAGGGCTGTGGCCAAGTTCTGCAGTGCAGAAGGAGCATCTCAGAGAGAAGCCAGGGTGGGAATTGAAATAAGTCTTTGTTCATTTTCTGAAGTGCTCCCAGAAGAGGAAAAACCACTAATGACCTCTTGCACTAGTGACTGACTTTGGTAGGTAAAGCTGCAGGGCTGCAGGGACAGTGTAACCCAGCTCTTCCTGGACAGCTTGGCTGGGAGAGCAGGGAATGTCACCGGGGGATGTTCCTGCACCCCCTGGATCACCTGGGGAGAAACACATGATGCTGCTTTGCAAGAAGACCAGGCAAAGGAGGCCCCCACGTGTGGGCTGGGAGAGCATTTCTGTGGCAGGATACTGGACTTGCCTTGGCCTAGCAAGGACTGAAACTCAGTTTTCTTTGCCATATGTGCCCAGTCCGTGGGAGATGTCTCCCAGGTGACATCCTGTTCCTTCAGGACGAGGGCTGGGGGAATTCTGCCCATAAAAGGAGCATCTTTCTGCTGAAAAGGGCCGTGCTGGGTCAGGGCAGTTGGGGAGGTGACTCCTTTGGGAGGCACAGACAGTGCCTGAACCAGGTTTGCCCTTGTGAGCTGGGCTGCTGTCTAGGGAGGGGGATACCAGGGGGATACCAGCCCCCCTCACCTGAGGGGCTACAGCTCCAAACCCACGCTGGGAGGGGAGGCTCTCCAGGGGGTGAAGCCCAATGCCAGGCAGCCCTTCCACAGTCCTGGAGAGGAGTTCAGATTTTGGAAGCCACAGTGGAGGAGGCCCTGGACAGTCCTTGGCTGTGGGAAAGGGGATTCTTAAAACAATACATGTGGAAGTGAATGGATGCAGTGGCTTAATGCACCTGACAGCAACCTGGGGCAAAAGGAAGTCCTGCACAGGCAGATCAGAGAGCTGATTATCTTATAATGAAGCAATTATCTTATAATGAAGCTGTTATCTTAAAATGAACCAATTGTCTTGGTGGCAGCCCTTAGTAAATGGCTTGGACTATTGGATGAGGTGTCAGGTGAGGAGCAGACCTGACCATTCTGGATAGAAAGAGCCCCTCTGGTCTCTCAATTGCAGTTCCAAAGGTGCAGGAGTCATCAAAGTCATCTAAAAAGGAGAACTTGGTCTTCTCACCTTGAGGGGTTTTGCAGTTGACAGAAGGAGGTGGGAACTGGCACAGCCTCACTACAGATGGGGATCCTGTATTTCTTCCTGTGGCAGTTTGAAAGACTGAAGCAATTTGCACCTTTGAGATAAACAATAGTGGGTGGATTTGACCTTTAAATAAGGAGAAAGTTAGAAAATCAAGCAAGAACTGCAGCCTTGTAGCAAAAAAGTAACAACCCTTCACCAAAAGCTTGGTTTTGTGTTTGTTTTTTTCTTTTAATTCAAAAGAAATGTAATTTAGTGGTAATGTGGAGCTTTTTCAATTGTGACTTTGTTCTGGACTGCACAATTAGGACAGTGAGCAGTGCTCCTGGGGCTGCAGCAGTCAGAGGGCCTTCACTGTGGGATCAGTGGAGGCTTTAGGAAGCTGCAGAGCCCATTTAATGAGCACTTTCCTTGACCTGTGTGTCATTAGCTGAGGCACTGCCTGGTGGGAGCTCCAGGGTATAAGATTTCGGGTTTGTTTCTAGAAGACATTGCTATTAAAAGCTTTCTGCTGCAGGTATGATGGGCAGGGAGTGTTTATCCTACCACAGGTCACACGAAGAGTTCAGTGTGCAGAGATTGAACTGATATTGCTGCATGGGCTGGTTTGGAATGCCCTGAGTGTGGCTGGCACATCACAAACACCGTGTTCCCCTGGGCTGGAAGGAAGGGATTCACAGAGAAGAGCAGTGCATTGCAGGTGAGGGTAGGATCACAGAATGGGAGTTTTGGAAAGGTTTAATTTGGAAATATGAAACAGTTTGTGTTCCTGTGACAGTGGTGAAGTTAACTAGGAACTGTGAGCCAGGATCTCTGCACATGTGTGCACCTCTAATAGTGAAACCCCTTCTGCCAGGGAAGTTGAAACAGAGCACTCTCAACCTGACTGGTTTATTTTATTGACATGTTTTGCTGTTGAAAATGTGATTTCAATTTAAGCTGAGTTTCAGAAGGAAACTTATCCCAAACACGTTGTGTGTGTTCAGGTCATGCTGGCATGTTCTGAGCCTTGTCAGACTCGTGGAGAGCTGCCTGTGATGGCCTGTGAGGAGCCTCTGCTCAGCTCAGGGGTACAGGAGTGCCATTAGCCCAAGGAAGTTGCTCCTGAGATTATTTGTTTGAAAGTGCTGCGTAACGGCCACAAATCTCATAGCCATGCAGGAGGCAAGACATTCCAGAGCTGTAACCTGCTGTCCCCTTTCCTGCCTGGCTGAGGAATAAACCCAGCTCAAGCCATAAATGTTCTGACAAAGACTAATTCCACAGGATTTTGTCTGCTCGAATTCCAGTTGCAATTCCCCTCCAGGAATGGATTTAACCTGCTGCTTGTTAACGACTGTCTTCAAGCACAAACCAAAGTAACTGCTCAGGTTTCACCTCCAAGGTTTTGTTGTTTAGTTATGAGTACTGGGGACAGGAGGTGGCTGGGTCAGAGCAGGAGCTCCTCGGTACCTCCTCAGTGACACAGGAACACCTCCAGCCCAACCTGCCCTGCCAGGGAGGGCTCAGCTCTGCTGCTATGGCAGGGCAAGGTGGGTGTGCAGATGGGGCCCAAAACCAGCACTTGAGTGACCTCTGCCTTTGTGGCAGCCGATACCAGGCCCATGGTGTGACTTGGAGAGGACTTTTCACAAGGCCAGGTAGTGACAGGACAAGGGGGAATGGCCTTAAGTTGAAGAAAGGAAAGTTTAGAATAGACATTGGTAACAAGTTCTTCAATACGAGGATGGTGACACCCTGGTGACACTCTGGTTGCCCGGAGAAGCTGTGGCTGCCCCATCCCTGGAAGTGTCCAAGGCCAGGTTGGACAGGGCTTGGAGCAACCTGGGCTAGTGGAAGGTGTCCCTCCCTGCCCACGGCAGGGGATCAAAACTGGATAGGCTTTAAGGTCCCTTCCAACCCAAACCATTCTGGGATGTCCCAGCCACAGAGCCAAGGCTTCCACACTCACCTCCAGGACAAAGCCAGAGGCCTCTCAGGTGCTGTGACCTGTGACCTGTGTGATGAAGAGGATGCCCACCTGTAGTCAGAGCACTGAAAGCCTTCAGTGAAGAGGCCCTGCTGCCTTTGATCTCTGCTGCTCCTGTGGCCAGGCTGTGAAAATTGTGACACCTCAAGTTTGACAATTGACTGAGGAGGACATGACTAGGGGAGACCTGAGCAGATGTTCAGTGACGTGAAGTCTTACCACTGTTTTTGTTCAGAGAAGGTCTCTTGGAGGTGACACTCAGGACTCAGGGGCTTTGTATCAGAAATAGGAACAAAACTTGGAGCATTTTACCAAGCAGGTGGGCTGTCAGAGGGAGAGAGAGAAGAAAAGAGGAGGGCAAAGGCCTTTGGACCTCAACACCTCTGAGTGGTGAGGTGTCTGTCATCTGGAGAGAACTGAACCCCACCGCTGCAGGAGAGTAGATAAAACTGAAGAAGAAAACCTCATCAACCTGCAGGGTTATGCCATGTTCGGGTTTTCCATAACCTATCCCATCTGACTCTGTTGTATTTAATGCAGGATCCCAGATGGCACAAGCCTGGGCTGGACAAGCCTGAATTCTGCCATCAGTTCTGCCACATCTGCCTCTCAGAAGTCTTGTGAACTTCTGTTTAGCTGGAAATTTCTAAGTGTTCTTTCTGAAGGAAATGTTCAGTGTGTTCTGTAAGGATAAACACAGCAATCATTTTTCTGTGTAACAGAGGGTGTAATGATCACTCCTCCTTCCCCCCATGTATTTGCCTGCTCTGGTTGGAGTGTGAACTCTTCAGGACAAAGGTTGTCCCCTGCTCTGGGTTTGTCCAGCCTGTGCTGAAGGGAGGCTGTGCTCATGTTTGCACTGGGCTGTAAAGCAAATAACATGGGATGCTTGAAAAGTGTTTTGTAAGCAAGCTCTCCTTCCTTTCAGCTCTGGAAGGAGAGGAGGGAGACAGATCATTGCAAGAGGGGCATCTCATGTCAAGCACAGTAAACATGGGGAAAAGGAGCTGAGAGCACCTTTGTTGGGTGACCTCAAACAGGTGTTTCTTGCTCCCATCCCCTGCTGAGCTTGGCTCCTGCTCAAGCAGCTCCACACAGACGCCAGTCCGATGCAGAGCAATGAATTCAGTGACTTTTCATTTCCTTTCAGAAATTAGGCCACATTGTTTCTGTTATATTAAAAAAATTCCTGTGTGTGATAAAGTAAATGATAGACATTGGTTTCTGTTGCTGTGATGGGACAAGTCCCCAGGAGACTCCAGCAGAAAATTTCCTTCACAATAAAAGCTTCCCGAGTCTCTCTGATGTAGAGAGACAGTCAGCCTTCTCTTCACCCTATGTTGACTAAAGGATATTAAAACTGTTCCTCTTTTCTCTCCAGGGAGAAAACCTCTGTTTGATTTTGAATGGTCACTCAAAACTGTACTCAAGATTGTCATAAAGCTCTTTAAAAGCACTTCATCCTTTTCTTACTGACCCCTCTGATAGCTTTCACGTGTTATTGCTCTTCCTACTTGGAAAATGAGATACAGGAGCCATTCATATCTTCCCTGTCTGTGGAATGACATCAGTTTTGTTTCTGCTCTTTGTACAGCAGCTGAGAGTCAGTGCTAGGACCAGGCTCAGTGCTAAGTGTTATTGAAGCTGTTTCTGCTGCAGGGTCACTGCAGTGAGATGTGTTTGTGTGGCTGTCACAGCCCTGCTGGGCCCAGTCCTTGGTACCAGTGCTAATGGTCCTGCCCTGACACAGCAGTGACAGCTCCCAGCCTGCCTGGAGGAGACATCCCAGGGCTGTGGCACAGCCTGAGCTCCTCTGCTGTTTCCACAAGCTCTTCTGCACAGCACAGGGCAGGGACAGGCTGCCTGCAGCTCTGAGAGCAGCTGCCTGACAGGGGACAGCGCTTTCCTGTGCTGGAGCAGTGAGTGCAGAACCAGATCAAACAGCTTCTTGCCTTCCAGTGAAGTCTGTAGGAGTTAGGACTGAATCCTTATCCTGAGCCCAGCCTTCAAGGCCCACTAAAACCAGTGCTTGATGCACCCCAGAGGGTGGTTGGCACTGAACAGGCTCCCCGGGGTTTGGTCACGGCCCCAGGGTTACCAGAGCTCCAGGAGCATTTGGATAACACCCTCAGGGACAGGGAGGGATTGTGCAGGGCCAGAGGTTGGACTCAATGACACTGATGGGTCCCTTCCAACTCAGCATATTCCATGATTTACATATTTCATTGAGGTCCATTGCTGTTGGGCTCAGTGTGAAGTCAGCACATTCAAACACACCCTTAGAGCTAAATCCAGTTACTGCCATGGTGAGGAGCAGGCACTGCCCTCCTCCCTGTCCCTGTAAATCCCAGGACATTCATTTGTCAGCCAGGACATGAGCACTTTTATTGGATACACCCAGTACTTCATCCATCACTGCTGAACTCAGCACTCAGAGCTTTTGAGGCTCTGTGTGCTTTGGGGATGTTATTCCACAGTACCTCTCTGGAATAGCCAATGTATGCAGTAAGGTGGGAAACTAGGAAATAAAATCTTAAACAAAAATCAAAAGATTAGAAAAAAACAAGAAACAAACCCAAATGCAACAAAAAATACCCATCTGGTGTGTAGCAGCATCTTTTGGAAAACCCTCAAAAATAAGCCTTAATTCCATGGAAATTTTATGTTTGTTTATGAACTGGTATGTGTCTGTTTCTGTGTCAGAAGAATTTAGGAAGTCTAAGATGAATACCACAGATTCCATCTTGGCTTTGTCTCACCTCATGATTGCATCTGAACTTCCCGGGGCAAAATTTCAGGAGGTTGGTCTTGGGCAGTGTCTCAGCAGGGAACAGCAAAGGAAGGCTGGGGGGTGAGTCATTTCCTCTGTGGCAGGACCATGGTGGAGTGGCCATCCCTCTGCCCTGGCTGTTAAAGGAATGTGCTCCCACCCAGCTTATCCTGAGCTTTGTGTTGGGATCTTCCCAGGGATCGAGGGTGTGCCTGGAGGGAGTTGTTCCCTTGTAGGGGGAACATATCCCAGTGTTTGTGGGGAGAGTTCAGGAAATAGCCCATGGCAGTTGCTGGATCAGATTTTGCCATCCCTCCCCTCCTCTGCCTCTAGAAGAACCTGCAGTTCAAGAGCTGGGCCAGGGTTCTGTCTCGTGGCCAAGGGATTTCCCCCATCCCAGCCTGGCTTCTCGTAGTCCCTAAAATCCCACAGTAACTGCTGAGTGAAGGACCAGGTTGGAGGGGCCTTGGAGCAACCTCATCCACTGGAAGGTGTTCCTGCCCATGGCAGGGATGGAACCAGGTGGTCTTTAAGGTCCCTTCCAGCCCCAATCATTCTGTGATTCCATGATTCCCTCTCTCTCTACATATACGTATGTACACCCCCCCCAATCTATGAGGAAATGCCTCTAACATGTCCTGCTCCAGATTTCTTCATATCTCTTGTACAATATCTTCCAGAGCTTGTTTCCCATCACACTTCCAGTGCCAGCAGTACTTGCAGCACTTTGTTGACCTTGTTGGACCCTGGCAGGGCAGATGAGGCTCCAAGGCACGGCTGCCTTGCTTTCTCCACCAGCTCATTTACTTCACAATCTACACAGCAGAGTTTTAGTATGTCAGATGTGGAGAACCTTGAAAGGGCATGTAAAGAGCCCACTCCTTTTTATATGACTGTTCCTTGATAAAATAAGAGGGTGTTTCAAAAGAGCAGCTCCAGGCATCGTCCAGGACTTCAACAGTTGTCGGGAAGCGAAGTACCAAAGTTTTCCACTTCATTTGGAACGAGCTCTGAGGGTCCCTTTGCTGTCGGGCTTTTGTCACCATTCAGGTGTGCTGGGGTTTGAACTTATTGATCTCACTGAGGGTACCAGCACCATCTCTATCTCTGTGTGAGAAGTCAAGGTGAATCCCTATGGGACAATAGCACTGATCACAGATAACTGTGTATTTAGGGACTATCTGGACTTTGTCTCCATAGATCTTTTTTTTTTTAATGGAAAATTCTCTAGTTTACTGTAAAAATTCTCTTTTTAAAATGGAAGTTGTTTTCTTGGTCTGAATTGCCTGTATTCACTGAGTGTTACACACAGCTCATTGCATTATTCCATGGGTCAGTGTTTCCATGAGCCTTTGCATTGTTCTTCCAAATTTTAATTTAAAAAAAGCAAAACAAAACAAAAAAAATATTAAAAAGAAAGGAACAAAAGCAGACATTTGAAATGCTTCAGCCCTTTCACCAGCTATATAAGATTGGGAGAGAGATTTCAAAATGTGAGAGGAACTTTTGCAAACTCTTTTAGCAGGCAGAATTTCCTTCTTGTTCATCACTCAGCTTGGCTAAGTGGCAGTTTCTAGCTAAGCATAGCTGTAGCCATATTAAACCATAGATATTGCACAGAGTGATAGCTAAATTCTGGCAGAAACTGGCAAAATAAAGATAAACCAAACCCAAAGCAGTTCAAGAGTGCACTGTGGATTATTCTGGCAGGGTTTGTGGTGTGCATGTGCTCTGTCCTGGTGTGACTCACTGGGGTTCCCTCCCGGCCTCGCTGCAGCAGGAACAGCTCAGAGCTGGGGCAGAAACACGTGTTGGGGTATCCTAAATTGGTCTTCACAGATTCTCTTGGGGGGAAGAAAAGTAAAAATAAATTCTATTTTTAAAAACAAACAAAAAAAATCCCCAGAAAACAGTTACAAGGCCACTTCGTTTTGTATATTTGCAAACTGATTTCAGAATATCTTAATGACAAAATGTTTGTTTCAGTATGGGTCTGAAGGGGCAGACAATGATTAGACATACAAAGCTTTATTTCTCCTACAATTTCATGGCAGCAAAGAGTCAAGATCACATTTTGTAAAGCACTGACTGTCAGCAGGTGTCATTTTGCAGATGATGGATGTGCCTTTATGCTCTTTGTCTGGAGGAACAGCCCCAAATGTACAGCTCTGTCTTCTCAATGAGCTTTTATTTTGTGGTGGGGTCCAAGTTCCATTTCCAGACATGCCTTGGGTGAATTCTTCTCCTGTGTGGACTACCTCTCTTTAGCTTCCAAGTGTCAAAGATCAGGTCATCTTGATCCAAGTTCTCCAGAAATTCTTTCTGCACCAGCAGAGAGCTTGGAAAATGCTCTCAACCCGGTTGCTTTTCCATTACTCTCCCCCTCTGGTATGATGGGAGGTCATCTGGCCCCTGAGTTACAGTGAGCTCAGCAGGCACCCAGATCTCCCCCTGACAGGTCAGTCTGCCCTGACTGTGTCCTCAGTCTGGCACTGGGATCCTGACCCTGGGTTGGGGGTTTGGAGCGCCTGCTCTGCCATCAGGAACATCTCCAAGAGCCTGAAGTCAGGCCTGCCTGCTGGCCTGGGAACAGGATGGTGGTGCTGGGGAGGAAGGGTGTGGGGAGGCTGGCACACCTGGAACAGCTGAACAGGCAGGAACAGCTGCTGGGGGTTGAGTCTAAGCAGCAAGAAATGAAGCACGTTGGGGTTTGCCTGCTGAGCTGGGCTGGCCTGTGCAGCAGTTTGCAGTGCTGATGGACACCAGAGAACTGCACATGGATCTTAACTGGGGGGAGCATCCCAGCTGGAGAGGAGAGGATCCTCTGGAGTTAATGGCTTCTGAGGAGGAAACTCCCTGTGATTGTTGGGGTGGTGTGTGTGTGTTCAAATCTCCCTGGAAAGCTCGTGGCAGAACTTCTGTGGCTCAGCCCTGCTGAGAGGAGCAGGGTGACCCAAGTCAGGGACCCTGGAGACCTGGCTGCAAGTTTTGTGTTTGGAGTCAACTTTAATGCCAACATCACTTTAGAGTTTGTACTGCAAGAGGGGAAAAGAGTTGCAAAGAAGGAGAATGTTTAAACCGCAGTGAAACATTGCCCAGAGAGGTTGGTTGGATGGATGGATGGATGGATGGATGGATGGATGGATGGATGGATGGATGTTCCATCCCTGGAAATGTTCAAGGCCAGGTTGGACAGGGCTTGGAGCAACCTGGGCTAGTGGAAGGTATCCCTGCCCATGGCAGGGGGTGGAATGAGATGAGCTTTAAGGTCCCTCCCAACACAAAGCACTCCATGATTCCATGATTGTGCTGTGAGCTCCTTTTTAAATCTTTTTTCAGTCTTCACAATGCTCTGATGAATGTTACATTAGTTTTAATCTGAGCTAAATGTTTTATGTAACTGGGAGGTTCAGAAAATCAAGGCAAAATCCATGAAGTGAAGGAGAGCTCTGGGCCTCGTTGCAGTGAGGTGGGGGGAGGGACAGGTGCCACATTTGATGTGTGAGGAGAGAGGAAAACTGCATTTTGTCTGACAAATAAATGGAGTATGGCATTGATAATTATTGTCATTAAAATGACAATAAATGGGGAGTGGGATGCCCCTGGAAGCAGGGTGCACAGGGGAGTACCTTGGAGAGGCAGTTCTGTGTTAGTGCTGCTCACACACTCTGGTGTTTCTCTTCCAGTCCGATGGGACCATCCTGGCCATCGCCTTGTTGATCCTCTTCCTCCTGCTGGCCTTGGCTCTGCTCTGGTGGTTCTGGCCTCTCTGCTGCACTGTGGTAAGTGACAGAAATCATCAGCAGAAAGCAGCAATTCAGTGCTGCCTGAATGTAAGAAATGAGGGGGAAGGGGACAAAGTTTTCCACAGGATGGGGCAGCATTTCTTCCACCACTGGCACTGCTTTGGGCTTCTGTTCCATCTGCCCAGCCTCTGGATCACACCCATGGAACAGCAATGATGCCAACATCCAGGCCTTGTCAGGAGCCTCTCAGTCATATTTATTGGTCACAAAATGGAAAGGGTTTGCAGAAGTGTATTCCTTGCCATGCCTGTTGGGGAGGAAGGGCTCTTCTGCATTGTCTAACCCCGGTGTTGGTACCTCCACGCTGGAGGGCTCCTGTGGAAGGGCATGGCCAACCCAGGCTGCAGTCCTTGTTCTGCCTCAGGTGCAAGGAAAAGGCATTTCTAATGTGGAAATTTTTGCAAGATTAACTTTGTTTCCTGACCCACTATGGCTGGAAAGCACTTTGAAACACTCAAGTGACAGTTCCAGTGGAAGTACAACTGTGCTTCACTGAGAGTTGTCTCCAGGCTCTTTCACAGAAGTTAAAAAGCACAATCACAGGGTTAATACCTTAAAAAGGCAGAGGAAAATCAAGATAGAACAGGGGAGAAGGAAGAGGTCAAGGGAGGCAAAAAGGAAATCACAGGACTCAAGACGTGCCCTGGTGTTTGTCTGCAAGGACCTGTCCTAGCACTCTCCATCCCTGCTGATCTCCATCTGGCACTCTGAGGATCAGGGCAAGGATCCTGATTATTGGGGAACACACAATACAGGGAAGCTCTGCTGCTGCTCTGGGTCTTGTTTGTGCTGCAAATATAGAACAAGAATTAGGGATGTAGAAATGTCAGCAGAATTGGACTCCTGTTTTGGTGAGTGGCTGCGTGGAACAATTCAGATGCTGCTTTTCAGGCTGCCCAAACTGGCTCAAGTTGCTGGGTCACCATCATTATTTTTGATTTCAAATGACATACCCAGAGTTGTAAATTTGTACCATGTTGTACCAAACGTCCAATCCAGTTCTGAGAGCTTTGGAGCCCCACACTGCTGGAGCAGGCAAAGTGAAGGATGAGTCTTTGTGTTGAGATGAATTTAACCAGAACAAGGATGGAAATCTAGCAGGAAAAATCTTCGTTGTCTATTTCTGTTCCTGGCTGGAAATGCTGGGGATAAAACGCTTCTTTTCACAGTAGTTTGGCACCTTGGTCCTGAGAAGAAAACCAGAATGGAAAAAATATTTATTTGGACTTTCAGGACAATAAAAAAAGATTGGTTCTAAATTTGGCCAAAACATTAACAGCGTGGTAGGTTGCTCAGAGTTATTTGTCTAAACTAGATGGCACATTCCCAGAGGAACTGGGCCAATTCCTTTGTTGGCACATCTGCATGGAAGTCAGTGGAGATGTGCCCTGTACAGATGTTTGCACTGGAGCAGAACTGGGGGGATAGAGAGGAAAGGCTCTCGGTGACGCTGCTGGGTTAAGGATCTGTTACAGGAGAAAGGTGAAGCAGATGAGAAAAAGGCATAAATAAAAGCAGCAGTGCAGAGGACATGGAGCTGTGCACTGGGAGGGCAGTGTGGGTCTGCTGGGTGGAACAGTGTGAGGACAGTGGTTGTGAAGTGTGAAAAATACAGTCCAGATAAGCAAGGTGGGCCAGCAGAGAGAGGCAGTCTCTGTCCACATTAAACTTTATAAAGTTAATGTGTTCCAGATTTAAATCCTGTGCTTAAAAAATTTGTTGTAGATAAAAGCTTTTCCTCACTCTCCTCCTTTACCTCCCACATTCCCTCTTAGCAGGGTCTGCGAGTGGGGACTATCTCACTGATGGTTTCCAAGTGTAAGTCAAACACATCCCTGTAGCTGTTGGAAAGATTGTCCTCCAAGAGCCTGGATGAAACCTCTTCCACCTCTCCAGGGGGTAGCCCGGTGTGTTTGGCAGCAGATCAGCAGCTGAGATACCTCGCTGTGTATTGCTCACCCAAAAACTCTGTGAAATTAAAGATAAGGCCATGTGGAGGAGAGCCCAGCCTGTCTGGGGTGTGCAGAGAGGGAGCCCAGCAGAGCTCTAGCCTGGTTTGGAAGTGGCACAGGAAGGAATGCAGTTGTCAGGAGTGAATTAAGGGCAGAGGAACTGGCTTGCACAAGAGACCAGAGGCATCAGCACTAACCTCGAATAACCAAACCGCAGAGTCGGAGCCATCACCATGGATCCCAGCCCGGGGACCTTTGGAGATAACTGGGGATGTGTCCAGGGGAAGAAGGAAAAAAACAACAAACTCTTCTCTTACCAAGTATAAATTTGTTTCTGAGTGACAAGCACATTTCTAAACCCTGAAATTCCTCTTGGCATGCTTTTTAATTAAATAGGAGTCATTATTATCCGGCAGTTCTTCAGGAAAGACACCAAGCCAGCTTTATCCCTGGAGTAAATGGACTGAAGTCAATAGACTCACTCTGGAGGTTTATCTGGAACCCAGTATCTCCTTGGCACTCACCCATAAAGGAATGCTGTTTCCAAATGTATCCAAGTTTATTGGTCTCAGAAGGATTCTGGGATGAAGTCTGGAATTTACCACTCGGTTTACAGTAGAGGCAATTGTTGCCTGACGGCTCAGAACAATAATAACTCTTTGCTGTGCCTGATACCAACACAGGCAAAATTACCCTGGATACCTGTGGGGGATATTACAAATGCATGGGAGGCAGGCACGAACCTTTCCGAAGGTTCTGGGAGGTTTGTTCAACAACAGAAAACAAAGAACTAATTCTGCTGCCCTGATATCCCCACCACTGGACTCCTTACAGGAATGGTAGCCAGTACACAGACATCTGGAATGGGGTGACCCCACTCCTCCTGAGCTGAGCAGTTCTGGGGAACAGCAGATGCCTGATCTCTGCCTCCCTGAGTTAGGGGTTGTCTTCCCATTCCTCCTCCTTCCTGAGCACAGCACAATCTGGAGTCCAACACCCTCAGCAGTAACTGTGTGTGCAAGGGGCTGTTCAGGTGCCCGAGGGTGGAATTGTTCTGGGTAGGAGGCCAGCATAAGCCTCAGGTTTAATGTTGCTGTAA
Organism: Corapipo altera; assembly: GCF_003945725.1. Lineage (NCBI taxonomy): Eukaryota > Metazoa > Chordata > Aves > Passeriformes > Pipridae > Corapipo > Corapipo altera. The sequence continues at coordinate 315,487 of NW_020885063.1, read as the reverse complement.
ACCAAGTAGATTTTTATGTAGATGTAAGCCAAAGAGATAATGAGCCTCCAAAACTATCTCAGGGAGGATTTGCAGGCACATTGTTAGATTGGCTTGGAAATGGAGCTGGTTGAAGTGTTTGGATGTATAGTGAAGGTATAATTGATACAGTACTGGAAGGCTGCTCTGTGCTGGGATGGTTTCCCTGTGCTGGGATGGGCTCCCTGTGCTGACGTGCAGCACCACACTGAGCACCTGTCCCACATGGACATGGATCCCAGCAGGATGAGGGAGCTGTTTGGGCCATGCTTTGCACCTTTGCAAAGGTTAGCCCTGGACCAGGTGGAGGGATGGCCAGAGCCAGCCTGGCCCAGCCTTGGGCTGGAGCTCAGTGAGGGCACTCCAGGGGTGGGAGTGGAATTATCTCCCAGGGGCAGCTGAGACTGAGACTTTTCCCCACATGCATCTTCCCACATGGCTGTGCATCACATCTCCTCACAGGTTTATGAAGTAAACACGAGTCTCTGCCTCCCTTCTGCAGCCATCCAGGATGGCCTGAGTGGGAGGACATGAGGCTGGGCTGTGTTAGTTGCCCCTGCAGAAAATCTGCCCCATCTCCCTCCTTTTCTCACTGCAGCCATTTTAAATGCAGGGGTGTGGCTGGCAGATAAATGAGGTGTTGGTATTTAAGCATCTAACACCAGTTTTAACTTTAAAGCTGTTTTCTGGAAGGAAGCATGGAAGAACCCAGCAATCTGTTTGGCTCTCAGTATGTACTGCAGCTGACCAGAAGTTTTGGAAACAAAGAGCTGGATGGAGAAAATACAGAAAATATAGATTAAAACCACATGAAAATCATGGCTAAACTGGAGGAAGAGGAGGGGAGGAAATGCATAGGCTCTACAGCAACCCTAAAGAGCCATTAAATGACACGGTCCTTGTTGGCTGGATGGAGATTCCCTGTGAGGGTCCACGTGCTCCGTTCCCACCCGCTCCCATGTGCACACAGGGCACAGCTCTGCTGCAGGATGATGATGTGGGAGAAGGGAGCACAGGATCATGAATCATCTGCAGCATTACTGAGACAAACCAAGCAAAAGAGAAAGCAGAAGTGTGAAGGCAGAGATTGTTTGTGAGCCCTGCAGGCCCTGCCTCTGGGCTGGCTCTGGGCTGTCCAGGTGAGCACCCACCTGAGCAGGGAGTGTCCCACATTATACTCCTGGAATCACTGGATTACTGGAGATAACTGTTGTGTGGAACATTCAGGCTCTGGATCCACACACCCTGCCAGGAATGAGCATCTCCATTTACTGCCCAAACCCTTGGAGGCAGCGCTGCTATTGCAGGTTTAAAACAGTGTAAAAAACACCCTGACTCTGCAGTGCTGGGCACAAAGGGAAGCAGGAGGATTAGAATGGTCTTATGGATCACACAGAGTACCCAGGGCAGTTCAGTGCTGCTCTCAGGCTCCTGTCAGTCAGATCAGAGTGGTTGGCATATGGATATAACACACACAGTGGTTGTATTTAAATAGGCTGGCACTGATCCCCGAAAGAACCCAGCAAAGGCCCAGGCTGATGCCACCAGCTCTACAGCAGCCCAGGTGGAGATGTGGGCTGGTGGAACAGTGTGGGGGCCAGGCACTGAACTGAGGTGCCTTGATGTGTCCTTACCAAAAAGCTCAATCCATATTCTCCAAAGTGCCCCTCAGTTGTGGAACGTCCAAACTGAAAGATGTTCACGGAGTTGCCGTTTTGGAAAGCGCCCTCTGAGGCTGGGGAGGCATCTGCCTTCAGATGCTGTGCCCAGACTTCAGATTCCCAGACAATTCCCTTGCTGATGTGTTTCCTTGAGGCTGGATCCAGAGGCCAGTGATGTTAATCCTACCCGGGTTCAGCAGCCCCTGTTCCAGACCACAGCAGGTCCTTCAACAGGGCAGGTACTGCTGAGCTCTGCCCTGGGCCTGCATGGCAAATAATTCACTCCATAAAAACCACTTCTGCCTTTGTTTGCTTTCCCTGACCACCTCTCACCTCTTCCAAAGAAAGCTGGCTCAGCCCAGCTGAGGAGGAATAGCTCCTTAGGACGTGGTCTTACTAAACCAGAATATTCCCCAGGATCAGTGAGGGAGAGCAAGGGCTCCTGGGCAAGGCTGGAAGAGGCCATGGGGGGATTCTTCAGCCCAGAAAATGAATTTCATTTATACAGTCTTCCAAAGAAAGTGGGTCAGACACTTGGAGCACACCCCAGTGGTTCTGGCCTGGTTTATCTGTGAGTGGAATAGCCCAGGAAAAGGAACAACCTTTGCAGACATTGCATTTTTAACGTGCATTCCCATGACAACTCCATGCCCGCCCCATGCAGCTGCAAACTGTACCAGGGTCAATTAAATGGAGGCTTTTCCCCTCCACGATGTCTTGTCTTTCATCAGTGGATGATTTTGACATTTCGTGTCCTGTACTGAACTTGGTTTGTGCACTTCACCTCCAGATCTTAAGCATGAAACAGCCTTTTCTTACAGTTTTAATGAGTTAAAATTGGGATTTCTGGATCTGCTCCCAGGCTGACAAGAGAGGTGAACTTAAAAGGATGAGTTAGCTTTCCATTGGACTTCTCTCACCTCTTGTATGTCTAGAAAGAAGGTTGTATTATATTGCAGATGAAGAAACTAGGACAGGCTCCTACTTGTATTAGCTTGGAAGTGAAGACCAAATCTCCAAGGATTAGAATACTCAGAAGACACAGCAGATATGGCAGAAATAAAAAGGAAATGTTCCTCTACCCAACTCATACCTCAACTATGAAACTGTCACAGGACTGAGAGGTCAAAACTATAAATATGAAAGGAGAAAAAATAAAGATGAGTCAGATGGGTCAGAGTTAATGCTATTAAAAATCCCTGTTTATTAGGACAGCAAAAATACACATTCTGTGGTTTGCAGAAGAGTGAAGGTAAATAAGGACAAAATGATCTGCTCAGTTAAACTGTATACTCCCTTCCCAAATTTTAGTCCTAATTAGAGGCAAAGTCCTTTATTTCTTATTTTGTACTGTTTGCTTCATTTTAAATGATGATCTGTTCCATCCTAAAGCTTCACTGACAAGAAACATATTGCCCCTATTTATCATCTGAAACTCCAGGGACAGTAACTGCATGTGTGATTGCTGGACAATGTGAGCTGGTGGAGATTTCTGGGCTCCCAGGATGGAAAACATCCTAGACACATTCCTGGAATATGCAAACTTTGGATTCAACATGTGCTCTCTTATGCCTGAATGGCTACAGAAATTTCAGGGCAACACAAAATTCGTCCTCTCCAATGCTTTTAACCTTCCAGGAGGTGGCTGATAGCATTCCTCTGCTTTGACACTGGGTTATCCATCAGAAACAGCTGCTTCTCCATGGATCTGAGGCATGGGGTGGCTCAGCTAACAGAGACCTGTGTCAGTCACATGAGTGTTGGGATCTGTGAGGAAAGGCAAAGAATTACTTCACTGTCCTGCATTTTCACAGCTTGGGGTGTAGAAGTGCTGCAACTGCTCTTGAAGTTCCTTCCTCTGCCACGAAAAGCCAAAGGCCAACCCCTCCAGCCCACAGGCCTTTACCACCTGGGAAGGAAAGACCACATTGCAAGGTTTTTCCAGTGTGGGGATGATGGGGAACCCCTCAGGTGCTCCTCACCTGGTGAGGAAACATGGGACTGGACAATCATGTTCTTCTTCCAAAGCCAGGGGCAGGAGATGCAGTTGCACAGCAATCACAGAGATGGCTTGGGGTTATCAAAACAGCTGAAGAACACATGAACAAACACTCCAGCCTTGCCAAGCCAAACTCCCCAGAGCTGTGCTTGGCCAGGCCCTCTCCCAGCTGAACGCCTTCAGCAGGGCCCTGGGTGTCAGCTGGAGGCCAGAGGGGCAGCCAGAGCAGAGCGAGGTGGCCTTGCAGGCTGTGTCCTCACGGGGGCCCTGCCACGGCCTTTCCTCTCTTGTCCTTGGGCTCTTGTTTCTGTTTGTGCCACAGGAGCAGGGGGTTGGGGCTCCTCTGGGACCTCGCTATTCTCCCCTGGCTCTTGCTTTGCCCACTTGTGTGGGATGGCACCAACATCCCCTTTGCTTCACTGTCTTCAATGCCCCAGGACGAAGGTCTCAGTGTCCCAGGATAAGGGTCTCAGTGTCCTGGGATAAGGGTCTCAGTGTCCCAGGATGAGGGTCTAATGCACATTCAGCTGTAACTGTAAGAATCCAAAAGAGAGAAGGAGAAGATTTGTGCTGTTTGGAGAACAAAACCCTCTCTTGACCCGGGCAGGGAGACAGAAATGGTATTTTTTTGTGAGGCTTGACCTTCGAGAGGTTGTACAGGCTCAAAGGCCCAGAGCACTGAACCCTCCCCATCTCCAGACGTGTCCAAACGAACCAAACCATGTTGCCAATTAACGGGGTGTTCAGTTACTCTTAGAAGTGCAAAGCACTGAAAAATTGAAGGAATTTCTTTTTTTTTCCCCTCTTGGCCTGTGATAGAAAACACTTGATCTGTTTACAGAAGTCAGTTTGCGTGTACGTGTCCGCATATGTTATGAGAAGGAATGCAAACGTATGGAAAACAGCCATCCCTCATTTCCAAGCCTGTAATCTCCAGAGTTTCCAGTGATACTGGCTGAGAAGTTGTGTTTGGATGCTTAGCTGGACCAAATGCGTTGGATGGATTATCCTGATGTTTCGTGCCAATGCAAATGAGAGAAACTCCACTGGAACCCACAATGTTCCACCAGAGCAGGGAATGCTCCAGGAGGGAATGAGGCCACTTCCAGCAGGTACATTTTGGATTAGATATCTGAAGTTTCTCAGCATCCAGTGGGTTTGGATTCAGGGCTTTGGTTCAAAAGGAGGTCTCTTGACAAGTGAGTGCTGCGTGTGTTGGTGCATTGCACTCTCTGGGTCAGTGTTTAGTGTATCAAGAGACATGTAAGAAATTATGTTGTCTCCGTCTTACTCCAAGGAGCAGCACTCTGAGGAAACCATGCTGATACCCAAGATTTCCTTTCCACAGAGTAGTGCTGTGATGAAGACAAGTTTCCATCCAGTTTTCACAGAATTACAGGATCAGTTAGGTTGGAAAAGACTTCTGAGATCAAGTCCAACCTTTGAGCAAACACTACCTTGTCCCCCAGCCCAGAGCACTGAGTGCCACGTCCAGTATTTCTTTGAACATCTCCAGAGATGGGGACTCCAACACCTCCCTGGGCAGCCCCTTCCAATGCCTGAACATCCTTTTTCTGAAGAAATTCTTCCTGATGTCCAACCTAAACCTCCCCTGGTGCAGCTTAAGACTGTGTCCTCTCATCCTGTCGTTAGTTGCCTGGGAGAAGAGGCCAACCCCCACCAGGCTATAACCTCCTTCAGGGTGGTTGTAGAGTGTGAGAAGGTCCCCCCTGAGCCTCCTTTACTCCAGGCTGAGCCCCCCCAGCTCCCTCAGCTGCTTCTGGTGCTCCAGATCCTTCCCCAGCTCTGTTCCCTTCCCTGGATCACGCTCCAACCCCTCAATGTCCTTCCTGAGTTGTGGGGCTCACTGCAGCCACTTTCCATCCACTTTTCATCATTTTTCATCATTTTCATCACTTTCATCGTTTCTGTCCTGCCCGAGAATAGGAATTTCAGGCTGGGCAGAGAGATGGATGCTGTACAGACACTCTCCAGCTCTGCTGGTCAGTCCCAGCTCTCGGAGCCATCCCCTCTCCAACTCTCTACTGGGGCCTGTGGGGGCACAGCCACATCTGACCCCAGTCCTGCTGTGCTCCCACCACACTCCTCACGTGTCATTCCAGGCTTCCACATGTGCTCTGTACTTCTGTGCACACAAAGCTGATTCCTAAAGCACGAAGACTCTTTAGCAAGAGTTTCCCCAGGGTGTTGTAGGCCACCAAAAATAAAAGCTCTGTGGCCCAGGAGGAGGCAGAGCTCTACACCCACCACTGCTCTGGGCTGGGACACAAACTGCTCCAGCCCCATCTCTCCTGCCAGAGGCACATGCTCTTCATTAAGGGCCGCATTGCATGACTCGGGCTTTGCAGAGGAAAATAAAACCAGTGAGCTCATCAGAGCAGGAAAAACACGAGTGAGAGGCATTGCTGTAAATATTTATATCTTCAGGACCTTCAATGTGATTGTCATTTTCCCTGTCTGCATTTAAACAGCCCGGCTGTTGTTGTTGGGGGCTGTATCTCTTTCTGAGGGGTGATTTTGGAGCCCACACGTGTCCACCCTGTGCCTGGGCAGCCTCTGCCCCAACAGCCCGTCCTGGAGCTGGGGACACTCTGGCACCTCTGGAGCACAGCCCCTGACACATCTGCCTCGTGGGCTGGTGTGTGCAGGAGGAGCTGCCCGTCCACATGGACGTAAAACCCAGGAACAGATTCCCCCGGGGCACTGCCGTGCCTGGCGGGGCTGGGCGGGCAGGGGCTGTGCTCTGGGGTCCCGTGGGAGGGAGAGGGGCCTGACGTGCCTGTGTGCAACTGTTCCCGCTGGAAGGGCCTCTGTTGCTCTTGGATGGAGGGCTCTGGGAACAGCCAACTGCCTGCAGAGCCCTGGATGCAAACTTTCTGCATGAAATAATAACCTCACGCCCACATCAACTGAAATGGTTTCTATGGAGAATATCCTGGACCAGTCCACAACCTCATCCTGCTTCTCTATTAGAAACCCTTGGAGAGCCTCAAATATATATATATATTTATATTTTTTAAAGCTTACGACAGTGATTTTATTAACCTGATAATGTGAAAAGCATGAATGTGAAGAGCATGAGGTGGCACAGCCTTCTGGAATGAAGAAGAAAGAATGGCCTGGGAGACAGGCTGAGGGTTTTCACTACTTTGCAGTGTCTCCAGGGCATTTTACTTCATCTTGGTTTCACTTTCCAGCCTCTGTTCAGACTGTAAATTATTTGAGGCAGGATTTGTACACGTGTGCACAGTCCAGTAGAAGGAGATGTTGATTTTAGTGTGGTTGTTCAGGTGAAACATCAACTGTTGTGTGTTGCTTAGAGCCACCACTGACTGTGGCAACTACTGGGATTAGGAGGCTGGAGGATCAAGGATGTAAGGCTCTGAATTTGCTGTTACCTCACTGAAGGAGCGAGGTGAGTCTGGAGCTGTAACCAGGAATGTCTCCATAGCAGGGCTTTGGGACACCTCCTGCCTCCCCTTCTTCTCTCAGTGATAGTGACTCCAGGAGCACCTCAGCCACCCTGTGATCACACACACACTTCACAGATGTTCCCAGCAGCATATCCTGTGGTTTCCTCCTTTGCATTTCTTGGTGACATTTGAATTGTGCTAAAGAACAAAGTATAAATTCACTATTCTGTTTCTTTTTGATCTTTGTAGATCATCAAAGAGCCTCCCCCACCTCCGGCAGAAGACAGTGAGGTGAGTAACTCTGCCACCTGATCTGCTCAGTGTTTGGGACAAGGTTTGTTCAGGGTCCCCACAAAAGGTAGATCTGTGTGTGCAGGACCTCCCCTGAGCAGGCAGTGGAGGAGGACAGGGGCAGACAACACCTCACTGGAACAGCACCACAGAGTCGGGCTGTGACTCACAGAAGGGACAACCCTTAAGCCTGTGTTTAACTTTGAAGTTAATGGAACCTAAACATGTGTTTAACTGCCTTCCTGGAATGGCACAGTAATGATTTTGGTGGTTTAGGATATATAACCACTCCTGGCAGCTGATCCCTTGGGCCACAGTTGCTGTGAGTGAAGGCAGCTCGTGGTCCTTGCAATGTGTCTGAAGACAGTGGAGCAGATTCTGAGCACATGTAAAACCCCACTAAAATCATCTTGATGGCAGAAGAGCTGCACCAGCCAGGGAAGTTTTAATGGAGAATAATCAACAAATGGTAAATCAATATTAAAAATTCCATCTTAATTCTGCCTACGACTTCCAGACGAATCCAGGCAAGAATGGTTAAAGCTGTGTCACCATTACTTAATCAGCAGACCGTGCCCAGAAACATGCCCAGTTTTCCATCTGCTCTTTCTCTGTCCTCCTGCTTCCAGCACACAATGAGTCTCTGCTTTGCTCCTGCTGTTCTCCACATGGGATCTCACTGCAGTCCCTGGGCTCTGTGCAGGGAGCACTCGTGGCCATGGGAGTTTTTCCATTGACTTCACTGGGGTTTGGATCAGTTCCTCTTAGCTATGCAAGTAAAACTGGCCTTAGATCTGTGCTCAGAGTGATTTGGTTGGTTGGTTTGCCTCGTTCTCTGCATCTGGAGACAAATCCATTGCCTGCTTCAGGTTGTGAGTGGAAAAGCTTCTGAAATGGTGCCCTCTGCTCTCCATGCAGTCTGGCCCAGGGAGTGTGGTCTGAGCCAAGGCACACAGACACCCTGAAAGCTCAGTCCTCCGCAGGTCTGTGGGGCTGGAATCCTTCTCCCTGCACTGGGCACAGAGGAATCATTCAGGGCAGCACTGGAACCTCCACCTTGGTGGCACTTGTCCCCTTCAAAACAGGCCTGAAGTAAAATTTTAAATCAGACCATTTGTGAAGCCAAGGGGGATTTGCATTTGGCCCCAGTGCTCCCCATGCCTCCCTCTGCAGGCATCTGGCCTGTTCTCCTGAGCAGACATTTGTTTGGGCTGTATGAAAATCCACCAGCTTTGTCAGCTTCTGTCCTCTGAATGAACAGGGAAGTATTAACCTAAAATTGCACATGGCTTTGTTCTGCATCACACATGCCTCCAAGCCAAGGGATTCAGTTGCTGAAATTAATTAAAATACATCATTCTGGAATGCTGGCTCCCTGGCCAAGGAGTGGAAGGGGAAGTTACATCCCTGTGCTCAGAGGGAAGTCGTGCGTCACCTCAAGGAAGCCTTTTGTCAAAGCAGCAAGTGCTGCAAATGAGAGCAGTTGCTGCAGAATAAACTCATTGCAGCAGAGAGCTTTAAATTCAACTTGTCCAGGCTTTGGTTGTGCCCAGAGAGAGCACTGCCCAGTACCTGAAACACGGCATTAACTAGGACCTGTATTTTACCTGCTGCCTCTTTAATGCAAGAGGGGATCTGTACATTCTTTTGGCTGTTCTGCTCTCTGTTTGGGCACTTTGGGATGGCAGGTTTTGGTTACAACAACCTTGGAATATTTGGATTGGAAGGGACCCTAAAGATAATCTCATTCCAACCTGCCATGGGCAGGGACACCTTCCACTAGCCCAGGTTGCTCCAAGCCTGCCCAACCTGGCCTTGGACACTTCCAGGGCTGGGCCATCCATCCATCCAATGTGCCAACATTGTAGGGGCTGCTCTGATGGTGGAATTTCAGCTGTACTTCCCACCAGAGCACATCCCCCAACTCGGGGGGATTATCCTCAAGCCCATCGAACACATTTAGCAGCCAAAGGATTCTTCCAAAGGAAGATGTAGTTCATCCCATTTTAGAAGCTCTTTAGCATCAGAGCAGTGCTCAGAAATCAGTAAGGCTTGAAGCTGGGACTTGTACTGTGTGTTTTTGCCAGACAGAAGAGCTTCCCACTAGTGGAAAAATAGCAGGAGCTCTGAAAAGATGCATTATGTTGGTCCTCTTGGAGACACTGGTCCACAGAATGGGACTGGCAGTCGTGTGATGCTTTCACAGAAGGTTGGAGGCTCCAGATTTTCTACTTTGCTCAAAACAAATGGAAGATGGAGTTGGTTTTCTACAATCCAGTTTTCCTCAGGTGATGCAGATGTCCTCTCCCCCTGCAGGGAACCAGCAACTGCTCCTCTCCAGCGTGAGAGGGCTAATCCCTCCAGCAGCAGGGTTACAGGTCCATTGCTTTTCTTCTCCCAAAAGTCTTGGCCAAACAAAAACACAAGAGGAATTCTTGCATCTGCAGATTTGTTAGCTGAGGCCCACAGGAGGCAAGGAGAATGCATTATCCTGTGACAATGAGGGGAAAGTCCTGCTGCTGTCAGACCAGCCAAGGTTTTACTGAACTCCCTTTTAAAGGCCTTTGGAGACATATTGGAGACACGCTTGCTGTTGGTGAAGGAAATCATTATTGGCTACAAACTTCCAATTAATTCATTCAGAAATTGCAAATGTCATCAGCTCACCCCTGAGCTGCTCAGACAGCACGGGATGCTGAGGAGGTGGGGCCCAGAGCAGGACAGATGGTTTCACTTACAGCCAGGAAGGATTGAGTTAATGCCAAGCGGAAGAGGGGAATGGCTGAGGAGCCAGAGAGCACCTTTCTGGCCTGGGATTAGTCACTGAAGGTGGATCAAAACCACATTCTTCTACTTCCAGTGAATAGGAAGGGTTTTTCTAGCCCTGATGGAGGAAGACACAGCTGCTTTTATTCATGTGTCCCATCACCTTTAGGCTGAGCTTATTGGAACAACTCTTGCTCAGCTCAGCCCAGAAGTTTACCACGGGGCTGAAGCTGTTTCTACTACAGCAACACATCTTCTGCATCAAAAAATCCCAACTTACAGATCTCTGCAGCTTCCAGCAGTTCCCTATTCACTACCTGGCCCACAGAAGGATAGACTGACTGCAGGCAGTGCATAAACTGGAGCCCTCCCAAGCATCCCCAGGAGACACCCACTGTCCTCACTGCTGCCCTGCCCTGTGAACAGAGGCTAAACCACATTGCTGGGCCTGTCCTGTCAGCACTGGTTCCCACAGCAGGGATCAGGGACACAAAGCTCCCTGGCAAAGCCAGGCAGGGTGTCCAGGTGACCAGAACTTCCCTTTCCTCACCTTCTCAGACTCGTTTTTTCCGTGTGCTCTGTCACCAAAGCTCCACAGTGCCCCGGAGTGTGGCACTAGAGCCAAGCCACCAACCAGCCTGTAATTGGATAATTCTTATGTCTGTTGTCCTCTTACCCACATACAGCAGAGCAAACACACACAAGAAAGTCCTGGAGAGACAGGGCCGTTGTCACTGTGCTGGGAGGCAGCTTGGGAAGGAGGGATTTAACTCACTGTTGTTCAGCCAAGGGATGAGATCCCCTGTTCAGCTCAATCCACTTTGATTGCTGTGAACTAATTTCTCCCACAACATTCGTGAGGCCAGAGAATGACTAAAAGAGATTCATCTACCTGGGGAGCTGCTTGAACCCTCACTTATTATCATGGAATCATGGAATGGTTTGGTTGGAAGGGACCTTAAAGACCGTCTCACTCCACCCTCTGCCCATGGGCAGGAGCACCTTCCACTAGACCAGATTGCTCAATTATTGCTGTTCATTATTCTTTTCTAAACTGTTTTCCTCTCTTTTCCTGGAAAGCCTTGCTGGGGGGGTAGCAAAGCAAGCTCCAGAGAAAGGATCTGTTAGGAATTTTTTTTTGTAGGCATCAAGGCAGGAAATTTATTCTGCTGTTCCTGAAACAAAGCCAGGCCCCAGTGGTGTGCCAGTGCTTTTCCTTCCCTGTACTCCCCTTTTACAGTGAGTTATGGAAATATGGGTGGAGGAGAAAAAGAACCTTTCAAGAGACAGGCATTTAAAAGAAAAAAATGGGGGTGCTATTGGCAGCAGCTGAGATGCAGGTATTGCACCATGATGGTGTGGAGTTTTATGGCCAAATTTCAGGTTAAATATCCAGGCAGGCCCAGCACAGTGCCCAGGCTGTGGAAGTTGGGATAAGTCACATCACAGTGCAATGGGAGCACTGGTGGTAATTCCCTTCACCTTATCAGACCTTATTTCATCCTCCTCTAGCTCAGGGTCTGAGCTCTGGAGTGGGAACAGCTCAACATCCTTCCTTCCTCAAAACAGGGCTTCCTCTGGTCTGTGCACACACTGTGCATGTGGAGAACATCACTTCAGGCAGGACCTCTGAGGATCTGTGCACAGACAAACGGGCAGTTTCTGTGCTCAGCAAGGCCAGCAAAGGTGCTTTGCTCAACATTTGTGTCCCGAGGATGAGCTGATATCAAGTTGAAGTTGGGGTTGTTCAGGCTGGAGAAAAGAAAGCTCTGGGGAGACCTCAGAGGCTCTTCCAGGGCCTAAAAGGGCTCCAAGAGCTGGGGAGGGACTTTGGACAAGGGTTGGAGTGCCAGGACAAGGGGGAATGGCTTCTCACTGCCAGAGGCAGGGTTACATGGGATACTGGGAGGAAATTTTTCCCCATGAGGGTGGTGAGGCCCTGGCACAGGTTGCACAGAGAAGCTGTGGCTGTTCCATCCCTGGAAGTGTCCAAGACCAGGTTGGACGGGGCTTGGAGCAACCTGGGCTAGTGGAAGGTGTCCCTGCCCATGGCAGGGGGTGGGACTGGATGGGCTTTAAGGTCCCTCCCAACCCAAACCATTCTGGGATTGTGTTTGTGAGTGTTTTGGTGCCTCATGGGGTCTTTCTTCAGCTGCTCCTTGGCAGAGCACCAGGAGAATGTTTCCTCTGAGATGATCTGGGACCCGTGAGCACTCTCTGACAGAGGTTTGGGCCAATGACAGGCAAAGAGACAAGAGAACCCAAAGTGATGAGTTTATGCAGCTGCAATTCAGATGCCTGGCAGGGGATAATGTACCAAGTAAAACCTTCCAGAGCAGGAGGAAAAGTTCCCTGAGAACAGAGCGAGGTGTCCTCAAAGTGTAACAAAGCCTCTGCAGTTGAGAGGTGGCCATGGGATTTGGAAATGAGTCCAGCACTGGGAGAAGGAGGCAGAAAGGAGCCTTGAGGACAATGGATTCACCTCCTTGTTCTCTCAGCTGTAAAATTCAATGATAGCATCTCTTATTCAGAGGAATGATTGTCCTGTCGTGTCTCAGCCCTTGGTGCAGGCAGAGCTCTCTATAAGTGCTGAATTCTGACAAAATTCAGGCAGTGCAGAGACAACTGGGAAAATAATTATAAGGGTGGGGAGAGGGGTAAGTTGTCCAAGCGGGGTTTTTTTTATACCTAGCCAAATTTAGTTTGAATTCTTACCCTGAATGGTTCAGATGTCCCTTGTGGAGCCTGAATTATCCTTGTGTTACCCACAGATGAGGTTCCCTCAGGTCAGGGTCAGAGTATCCAGAGCCTGGCCTGGCCTCTGAGATAAACAGAGATCTTTGTTTTCTGCAGTCCAGCAGTGATGAATCTGGATCTCTGACTGTGAAATGCAGCTCTGTCCTGTTCCTTCTGATTTTGTAAGAGAAACTCTAGCTCCATCTAAAGCAGATTTTGGGGGTGGAAAGTTGCCGAGTTCTGTACAGTCAGTTTCCAGCATCCTTAAATGCACTTGGATTTTCCAGGGCTGTTTTTTGTGCTGCAGCTGGGTCAGAGCTGGAGCTGCTGCTGCAGTTCTGCCTCAGGTGCAAACCCTGTGTAACCACAGGTAGAAAAACGCAGGTGAACCAGAGCCGGGAAGGGAGAATTCAGCCCTGGTCAGCCCTTGGGAACAGGGCACTGGGCTGGGGTGCTGGGCAGGGGGATCGTCTCCCTCCTGCTCCCCATTTCTCTGCTCTTCCCTCCCCTGACCCCCGTTTCCAGTTGCTTTCCTTCAGCTCCTCACACACTGACCAAGTGCTGCACTGCTGGGGTGCGTTGTTTGGGGTTTTTTTTTGCTTGTATTGCAAAACCTCCCATGCCCTTGCAAACACGTAAACAGACTCATTCTGCAGAAAACTTGTGACTCCTTTGTTTTTCGAGTGGCCGCTGATGTCTCTCTGTGCCTCACTCTGTTCTGGCTCCTCTCTCACACTGAAGGGACTTGCAAGGCTTTTAAGGGCTTGTGGGGAAGATTTCCTAAACTCTGGTATTTCCTGTTGTGAGAAGTCCAGTCTGTGCTAAACTGAAGAGAGAGAAAGAGAATTGCTGAAGGAAAATATTTAGATGGCTTTGCTTCAATTATTTTTTTTTTTTAAAAGTCCTCCTGGAAAACTTCATGTAGAGATATTAAGTTCTTGGGTTGCAGCAAAGAGCCTCAGCAGCTCTGCCCAGAGTGAGAGAAAGAGATCAGCTACACAGAGTGAAGACCTTCACTCTTCCTTTAGATCAGGACAAATTTTGCAGCCCAATTTATGTGTACTTTGATAAACAGAAATGCTTCTGCTTACCATCAAAAGCGCAGTTTGTCTTGGATTTTTTTCCCCCCAGTTTTTCAGTTTTCCTGCTGGGGAGTTTCAATTTCAAAGTATTTTTGGCTTTTCCCGTCTTGGAAAGCTCCTAAGTTTTGGAGTTTTGCCAAATCCCTGTGAAAAATTTAAAAAAGGAGAAGAAAAAAGAGAGAGGGACCATTTTTCTTTTCTCTCCACATTTTTCACAGGAAATACTTCACGTTTTTGATGAACTCTGCTTTTCCAGTTCACAGCTTTGCCAGTTCACAGCCTGAGCTGTAGAAATTAAAGGGAAAGGCACTATCAGAGCTCCACTTACACTCTGCCCTATATATAGTGCAACAGAGAATACAGAGTATTAAGTACACTCACTAAAGCTTTAGCAGACTCTTTTTAAATAAACTTAAGGAGGTTTTCTGGAGCTGTTAATTTGCCCATATCCGAATGTCATCACAAGACCGGGGTGCTGAGCAGGTGGGGGAGGTGCCTGCAGTGTGTAAGGGCAGAACACAGAATTTCAACCTCATGTTGTCACACAGGGCCTGACTTTCTTTTGGCATAAGCCACAGGACTCCCTGAGGCCACATGGACTTCTATGGGCAGCCTCCCCAGCTGAGGCACAAGTTCACTATAGGAGCTAATTCCATTCTTGTGACTTTTCCATCCCATTACTCTTGGCCACCTCATCCCAATAAACCTCATCTCCATGCTGGGCATTCCTGCTGGGGTTGTTCCCAAAGGTACCCCTAGTCTGCCATCACTCAGGAGCAAATGGCCTTGCTGTCTTGGTCTTTCCCCCAACTCTGTCAGCTCTCAACTCCAAAATGATGATTTCTCTGGGCCCTGGAGGGTTCCTGCAGCACAGGGAGCCCCGAGCAGCAGCAGGTGGGCCTCCCCTCTCACAGGCAGAAATGATGGCAGAGGTGAGTCCCTGCACATCACCCAGCCCTGCAGCCACAACACCCCAGCTCCTGAGCTCTGCTGACTGTTAATTTGGTGGCTTTTTCAATGATTTTGCAACTTGGAAACAATTTACTTCCATGAATTTAAACATGATGAAAGACAGTCTCCTGAAAAAACAACACAAAAAGACAAAAATCTCGTTCTTGCTGGAGCTGGCCTGTACCTTTCAAGTGGTGGTGGTGTTTATATCATGAAACATTTTCTTTTCATGAGTGTACATCCTCTGGAAAATTAAGAGGGCGAGACTAGAACCTTGCCTGCCCTGGCTCCAGCAGGCTCAACACAGCCTGGGACTGTTTATTCCTTTCCATCCATGGTCATTCTTCCTCACAATGCCATCCCTTCCCTCTGTTTTGTAGGAAGAAGATGATGATGGCCTTCCAAAGAAGAAATGGCCAACAGTAGATGCCTCTTACTATGGTGGACGAGGAGTTGGAGGCATCAAACGAATGGAGGTAATTAAATCCCAGGGCATGAACCAGAACTGAGCTGTGATTCCCCCTGCAATTTACCCAGGAAGAAACTCAGGGGATAAGCACAAACTTCTTTAAGCTTTTTTGGTACCTCTGAGCCCAAGTTGGTTTTTGTATAGGAATATCTGAGAGCCAACCATAGATTCCTGAAGTATGGGATCATCTTTTTCCTGCACTAAAGAAAGATCCTCCTCCATCCCTGGGACACTGGGGCAGTGTTGCCATACACAGTACAGGGCGATGGGTTTAGTTTCTCTGAAAACCTTCCCCACTCTCACATTCCTGATCAATCACAATGAAGGAGGAGTTCACAGTTTGGGGTGTAGTCCAGAAACAAGCTGCAGAGTCTGTGCATTGCTGTTCCCCTGGCTCTGGACCCTGGGAAGTGCAGAGCAGGACCTGGCCATCCCAGCAGGGAGGTGACTGTGCAGCAGGTCCTGCTCTAACCTGTGCTGGCCCCCGTTCCAGGTGCGCTGGGGAGAAAAGGGCTCCACGGAGGAAGGGGCCAAGCTGGAGAAGGCCAAGAACGCGCGGGTGAAGATGCCGGAGCAGGAGTACGAGTTCCCCGAGCCCCGCAGCCTGGCCAGCAGCATGCGCAGACCCTCCTCCCCACGCAGGTGGTACTCGCCCATCAAGGTACGTCCAGCCCGGGGCTGTGCTGCTGGGGGCTTCCAGGAGATCCCTGCTGAGGGGGTCACACCCAGGGCCAGGATCACAAACCTGAGACCTCCAGGTGCTGCTGGAGGAGCTGTGCCCGAGAGAGTCACCTGATGTGCTGTGGAAAGGAGCCACGTGGGGCAGTGGGGATTTCCCACCTGGATGAGCAGGTTTTGGGATTGCTTTGCTTTCTTAGGCCAGAACAGGACCCTGGTCTCCTCCGGTGTTGTAGCAGCTTCTGGGAAGTGCTTTCAGACTCAACTGCACTCCCAGGGGTCCACACTGCACATTCCCTGAGATGTAGGGAATCGATAGCATCTTCTTCAGAGATGATTAAGGAACTGTCCTCTAATGAGGACAGACTGCAGGAGCTGGGCCTAGTTAGTCTGGAGAAGAGAAGAGAAGACTGAGAGGGGATCTCATTAGTGCATATAAATATCTCAAAAGGGTGTCAAGAGGATGGTGTCAGACTTTTCAGTGGTGCCCAGTGACAAGACGAGGAGCAATGGCCGTAAACTAAACAACAAGAAATTCCATCCCAACATGAGGAAGAACTTTCCTCCGAGCTTTCCTCAGAGGTGGCAGAGCCCTGGAACAGCTGCCCAGGGAGGAGTTTGGAGTCTCCTCTCTGGAGACATTCCAAACCCACCTGGATGTGTTCCTGTGTCACCTGCTCCAGGTGACCCTGCCTGGGCAGGGAAGGTGGACTGGATGATCTCCAGAGGTCTCTTCCAACCCCAATAATTCCATGATTCTGTAATCCTTTCCTTAGAAAGAGGGGGGAAAATAGGAAGCAAATTGCTGAATGTCCCCAGTGAGGGCTGTCCTCAGCAGACCAAGGGCTGCAGCCCAGCAGATGGGTGTGTGCCAGCAGACAGGGCTCACAGGGCAGCACACTTGCCTCAGGACAAGGACTGGGATGAATTAGAGCCTCGGAGGGGGAAGGTCCAATTCCCCCCAGTGCCAGGTCACATCAGTGCAAACCTGCCCAGCAGGGACCCCAGGAATGGGGGGACTCTTCTTCCCTGCCATCTGTCCCCAGGACAGGCAGCTGTTCCCCAGCTTGTCCTCCCTGACACAAATGGTTGGCAGTGAACAGAACAGAGCAACTGAGAGCTGAGCTGGAGCAGAGCTTTTCCCTGCACGTGGGAATGCTGCTTGGGGGGAACAAACCACACAAACAGGTATTAACTGCACCATCCAGGAGTGCTGTGGGGGCACCGCAACATCAAAGAGCTGATGTCTTGCATCCAGGGCTAATTCATCTGTCCTCAGGAAAGGAGAGCAGCTTAACAACTGTGTGACTGCTCTAATGAAAAGGGGAAAATAATCTCAGGTTTATCTCTTGGGAAATGCTGATGCCCTTCTCGTCTCTTCAGTCTGGGGTTTTTGGAGCAGCACTGTAGTTATCAGGCTCAGAAAAGACTGAAAACACCCAATTCATATCCAAGTGCAAACCTTGCACCACAAGAACTTGGGTTTGAAGAGCTGAAATGCTCATTTAGGGTCTTAGAAACCCTCTATGGGCCATTTACCTGCAAAGGGGGCATGTGTAACACACATAAGGAACATTGCAGTGCATAGAGCTCACCTTAAACTTGATTAGAAAACTTAAGGCAGTGAGATGTTCTACCCTGCAGTACACCTGGGGTTCCCTGCTTTGGATCCTGTTCCTGTTCAGCTCCAGGCAGTGCCCACAGGAATCTGGGCAAGTCACATGTTTTGGCTTTCCTTGGCCATTGATCTTGCAGCTGGTTCAGATCCAGTGGTGGGAATGGCCAGGATGCACAGGGGAGTCATCTGAGAGCAGAGCCTTGCAGTTGTGTTGTAATGACTTCACCGTGTGTCCATGAAGGTTGTTCATCCCACACTGGGACAGGTTGGAGTCAATCCTGTGGGCTCAGGGGGGAAGTGGAGCACACCCAGTCCCACAGAGCTGCTCCTTTGTTCCTCAGTGCACTGCTTTGTCCTTTTGCATCAGTGCATTTGTAAAACACACCAGCTCCATCTGGGAGATTGCCCCGTGTGCTCCTGGAAGTGACCTCACTCAGCAGACAGACACAGTGGGGCTGGTTTTTGCCACTGAGCTGACAAGCACTGATTTAACTCCAAGAGCCCTGAATTCTGCTCAGGAACATGTGGACACAACTTCCTGAGATAACCCACTGAGAGCTGGGGCCTTTCCCACACGAGGTGCTGCTGAGTTTCTCCCCTTTCCCAGTTCAAGCTGTTGAATTAGAGGAGACCTTCAGTGATTTTTCAGGGTTTATTCTGCGTGGTGGGAAATCAGTTCTGAAAAGAGGAGTCAGATTTGTTGCAGATTTGTGTCCCAGCTGGAAGTTCTCCAAAGTTCAAGAGAGTCTTGGAGGAAAGATTCAATGTATGTAGGGCTCAGGTTCAGTTCTGACTCTGGAACAGCTTTTGCTTCATAACAACAAGGATTCAGTTATAAGGGGGCCTGCAAGTATTAAGAGTATCTCATGGGTGATATATATTCTTAATTCCTTTAGAAATATCTCTCTTATCTACCATTCCAAGTGCATACAGGAAAAGGGCAGTTCCAATCCAAGGCCTGATATCCAAACACTCCCAAAACTTTGGGGTGTTCCACATCTGGACAGTA
Source organism: Corapipo altera (assembly GCF_003945725.1). Classification (NCBI taxonomy): domain Eukaryota; kingdom Metazoa; phylum Chordata; class Aves; order Passeriformes; family Pipridae; genus Corapipo; species Corapipo altera. The sequence continues at coordinate 296,775 of NW_020885063.1, read as the reverse complement.
TGTAGTATTAGTATTTAGCCTGGACAAGAATTTACCTAATAATTAATTGGCACCACTCCCCTGATTGAGCCACACCCAAAAGGCCAGTGTATGGAGACAGGATAACTGCATCCAGCACTTTCTCCACGTACAATCATGAGCACTCATCAAAACCAGGAAGAACCAGGAATTCCTATGGAGCAGGATCCTGCTGTAGTACAGGGAATTGGCAAAACTGGCCAAATTGCTCAGCGCTGTTGGCAGAAGCTCTTGTCCTGGGAGTACCTGGAGGTGAATTTGGCATTACTCAGGGAAGCTCTCACAGAGCCATGTCAGGGGAGGTGAGGAGAGAGAACCTGGGAGCTCCTCAGGGCTGGACCTCCCCAGGGCAGCACTGCTGGGGTGGATCCATCCTTCTCTGCTTCGTCCAGTCTGGGTTTAAAGTAACACAGAGGCTTCCATCACTTCTGGGGGGGAATATTCACAGACTCCCAGACCTCACCCACAGGAAATGGTTCCTGATACTCAGCCTGAATGTTCCTTCATCCCCCTGATCCAAGTGCACTTGGCTCCTCTGGTTAGGAGATGTTGAATTTCCACCCCCTCCACCAGGCTAGTGGAAAAACCTCTTTGGGAGTGAGATAAATATGCATGTAACAAGCTGCTTAAAAAATCCTTGGTAAAGGAGAAGGGCGATGAATTAAACCTCAGGACAGCAAAACAAGGTCTCTTGAGTCTGACACAGAGCCAGGAAATTCACATTTTAGGGTCAGTCATCTTGCTGGCCACAGGCTTCCTCTTCTCCATGCTACACAAGTACCAGCCTGTACTTGGAGTGTTCAGCCCTTTAGAGTTTATGTGATGGAGTTCTTCTTCCCTCTCTTTTTTAATCTTCCCAGAGTCATGTCTATAAACAGGTAGACAGCTGAGAGTGGATTAGATTCCCTTTTGAAATGCTCCAGAGATTTATTTGCTACCAAATGTGGCTACTGATACTTAAGGGACTGTGGTTATTGTTATTGCTATCCTGATTTGCTGCTGTGACTCCTTAGCATGGTGCCAGCTGGATTATCCCGCTTTTAAAATGTCATTTCAGCTGTTTGAAAAGTCAGTGCAGATAATCCAAGGAGAATGACAAATCTAAAAACTTCTTAAGCAACTCACCAAATCCCCAGTTCATCTGACAGGGAGGGACAGCACAAAACGTGGATGGAAGTGAATCAGAGAATCAGGGAATTGGTGAGGTTGGAAAAGACCTCTAAGGTCCTCAAGTCCAACCACAATGCAGCACCACCACCATGTTCACCTCTAACTCATGTCCTCAAGTTTTTTGAACACTTCCAGGGATGGTAACTCCCCCACTGCCCAGGGCAGCCTGTGCCAAGGCTAAACAACTCCTTCTGTGAGGAAATCTTTCCCAATGTCCAATCTAAAACTTCCCCTGGCACAACTTGAGGCCATTTCCTCCCATCCTGTCACTTGTTACCTGGAACAAGAGACTGACCCCCACCTCACTACAACCTAAGTTTGAAGCAACAAGTGTTGCTCTCAAAAAGAAACCCCAGTGAAACCTCCATGGGGTCACTCCAACCCTGACTGATCCACGTGTCCCTGGAACGTTCTCCAGCCTTTGTCCCTCCTGTCCCTGTTCACAAAGCTGATATGGCCTTTCTGGAAGAGGCCCAAGTGCAGCTTGGATTTGCAGACAGGTTACAAAACTTGCCTCTGACTGACACCACAAGGTCTCAGAGCACTGTGGGATCAGGTACCAGGGCCGAAATGGTGCTGAATTAGCCACGAATTCAGAAGAAAATGGGTTCATGTTAAAGCAAAGCCTGGAACTGTGCCCTCCTTCATTTGTCATCTGCTCTCACTGGTTCTTTTTTCTGGGCTTCAGATCTAAAAGGACTCAAGGCTTTATTTGCCTCCAGACCTTTCTTTTTTCTCCAAGTGACCTTGTGCTTCAGCTGCAGAGGATTTCCCAGACACAGGCCCAACCCATCCACTGGAGAGCACAGAAGGGTTTATATTTCCACATGGATGCATTGCCATTTCATTTCTTCAACCAACATCATCCTTTCCATATGCACACTCCCTCCCTTCCACCCAGATGTCTCAGGCAGACCCTGAGGCTCCAATCAGACTCCCAAAGATGGAGCTCTTGGCTTTTCCCAAGAAATCCTGGTACATTCTTGGAAATTAGGACTGCAGAGTAAAAAGGACTTTTTTTATTCCATGGAAAGTTGTCATTTTGCCTCTGGTTTCCTAAAGGAAAAGTGGAAGGAAAGGTACTTAATTCTGAAGTTGTCAGAGTGGACAGGAGATCAAGAGCTTCCACCAGCTCTGCTGTAGGAGGAAAGATGCATTGGGATAGAAGGGATGGCTTCCCTCAGGTCTGAGGGGTTCTGCTGTCCAAATGCTGTCCAAATGACAGAGAATTTTCTTGCTTCTTCCTTTGAGAATAACAGACTTTCCTGGCTCTCACCTTGGGAAGTCTTTTCCCAGTATCCTATGGAAACAAGTTCTATGCATTCTGTGTCTGTCTGTCTCCACCCATGTCTCCAACTCCCAAATAAGCTTTGAACCATTGGCTCCATGCACTGGTTGAGGAATAGAGGTCTCAGAGAGGATTATGGTTCCTAGAAAAGGGAAGGGAAAGATTCTCCCCATGAAGGGGAGAGCACACATGGAGTGCACTGAGTGTTTGGATACCAGGGAACCAAAGTCACTGAGGACTTTCCAAACACCCAGCTCTTGCTTTCCCAGGCCCTGCAGTTCACTGCCCAGACCCAGGCTCTCCAGAAAACAAGCTGCCTTGCTCTTAATGATGCCACTGACTCTTTCCCCACCACCTCTGGCATGTCCAGCTCACATTTCCATTTGTTAATCCTGTCCCGCAATAGTTACACGAGGCAGTTCTGCTCTCACAAAAGTGTTGTGGGCTTTGTTTCAAGGAAACAGGAGTGATCAGACAGGAGATTCTGGGTCCAGTCAGGGGTTGGTCTTCAGGTTTGATCTGCTCATCCACAGGAGATAGTTTTGTACCAAAGGACAACTTCGTCCATTCTCAGAATATCCTGTCTGTGGCTCTGCAGGTACAGTAAGTGCACTGAATGTTACTGGTGGGGGGTTTGCTCATGGTTTAATATCACAGCACATGGAGCATTTGGAACAATACTTGTGGAAACATTAATAAATGCTGTTTGTTCTTAACCCTCTCCAGAAATTTTTACAAATCTTTGGGTGTTGTGCACCTAACAGACAGAGGGCCAAATGGCAAAGTTAATGGCAGTAGAATTTGATCAAATAATCTTGAGCTTGTAACATGTCTGTAGCCTTCCACGGAGCCAGCCAAGGTGCTCCACTCCTGTAAACCCTCCTGCAGGTCTTCTAGGAGCTGAGTCCACTGTGCCAGTGACACCCTGGCCTGTTGGAGTGGGGATATAGCAGGAGTCCCTCAGCAGCAGACGTGCGTTTCAGAGCAGATGATTTGGGGGATATTTCTCCTGTGGCCTCGCCGAGCTCGTTTGCAGAGTAACCGCAGGCTTGGCGTGTGCTGTGGCTCTGAGCTCCTGTCAGGGCTGAACGCTCGGCCTGCAGGGCAGGAGGCAGCTCAGGAGGGGCAGGGACCACACAAATCAACCAGACTGTCTGTCAGCGAGACCTTTCAACACGCTGGGGGTTCAGCACAGCCCGTCTGGGCCGTGCATGTGCACATGTGTGGGGAGGGGCTGCGGGGTGTGAGACCACCCGGGAGGGAGCAGCTCCTCAGAACTGGGGTGCTGGGGCAGCCTCTGAGCTCCTGAGGCTGGAGGGCTTTGACAGATGGGTGTTGCTGACTGGAAAAGCTGCAGATCTGAGCTGGCACACGGGGTGGGCCGGGGGAGCCTGGTGGGAGCTGGAGATGTGACTGCCTTGCTGGCTGGCAGGAGGGACTGAGCGGCCACCACACAGCTCCAGGCTGGGCTCAGCTGCCCTGGCACTGGGGAGGGACGGGCTCTCACTCAGCTCTCCCCAGCAGGTTGTTTTGAGACATAAATCAAAATAATTTTTAACATGTCATGATGGTCACCCAGACCTAGAGACAAACTCTCAGCCAGGGGAGGAGGCACAGTTGGAAAGGCATCGTATGAATTCCCCTGGTCGCTCTCTGCATTGCTTTGGCATTTTGCTGGTGATGGTGTCAGGAGCTGAGTAGGTGTTAGTCTCTCTCTCAGCCCAGGTGGTATCTGAGTCACTTTGGAAAGGTTGGGTACATGGATACTGTTGTCTGGCAGACATCTGAAAGCTCCTCTGCACTTGCAGCAAGTGTCTGTGAGAGAAAACATTGCTCTTCAGCATCTTCTATGGGCACTGGAAACGACTGAGTAAACCCTGTGTGGGTCCCAGCTGTGTTGTCCCTGCCCTGCACTTCGCACAGAGCATAACAAACACCCTGTTTCTCTTGGTTCCAGGGGAAGCTGGACGCTCTCTGGGTCTTGCTGCGGAAAGGATACGACCGTGTGTCTGTGATGCGCCCTCAGCCAGGAGACAAGGTACTGTGCTCAGAACATCTCCTCACAGCAGGGAGAAGGGACATTCCTCTGAGGGCAGACACTGAGCCCAGCTCAGAAACAACCAGTCAGGTCTGTCAGCATTGTGTGTGGCTGCAGCTCGTGTGGTTTGGCCGATTGGGTGCCAGGATGAGCTGTCCCAGGGCAGGGGCAGGAATACCCACCCAAGAGCCCAGCACAGTCCTGCCCCTGGGGCACAGAGCTGCTCTCAGTCAGCCACAGAAGGAATTCTAATGAATAGGAAGGGATATTCTGACATATTTTGATAGGACTCAAGGAAACAGCGTGAAGCTGTCAGGGCAGGGTCGGGTTGGATCTCAGGACAAGGTTCTTCCCCCAGAGGCTGTTTGGGCACTGCCCAGGCTCCCCAGGGCAGTGGGCACAGCACCAAGGCTGCCAGAGCTCCAGGAGGGTTTGGACAATGCTCTCAGTGACAGGGTGGGATTGCTGGGGTGTCTGTGCAGAGCCAGGAGTTGGATCAATGATCCTTGTGGGTCCCTTCCAACTCAGGATATTCTATGGTTCTGTGATTTTCCTTCGTTAAATTCATCTCATGGTGGAAAATGTCAGTTATATGAATGTCTTATGCAGTCGGTTCCACACCTCTGACACAAATCAACAACAGAGCTTGGAGTAGCTTCAGGAATAGATTTGTCTCAAAGTGTAACTGCAACATTGAGAAGACTTCAGGAAATTCAACTGCACAGGAAACAGTTTTTTGGTGGAGAATCACAGGTCTGTAACATTTGGCTCCCTGTGAGGAGTTTTGTTGAATACAGGCCCAGTGACCCATTGTGAATTAGAAGATTTAATATTTTATTCCTTCCAGTGGATGATTTGCTGAAATGCCTTCACTGATCCTGATTTCTGGGAGAAAAGCTGGTAACATACAGATTGCTGGTGCCTGGCAACTGTCCCTCAGAAATGAGGGTCTGAAGAAAGCCTGTCCTGTGAATAATTTTTTTGAGTTAACAAGCTAAAATTATTTGTATGGCAGGTGTCACTTTCATTTCTGCTGGGGAGAATCCACTGGAACAGTTCCCAGCAATTCCTCTTGATGCAGCTGCCAGGAGGTTCCGTCTCTTTTCGGTAACATGTCCCTTGGACATGTCCCTTGGACATGTCCCTGTGTCCTGTCACAACAAGCACCAGCAGGATCAGCCCATACAGGTGTTACATGATCCACCCTCAGAGTAAATTAAGCCCTTTATGAGTGAGTTGTGCTCTAAGGGATCTCTGACCTGGTACAATGTGATTTAGTGTGAAAGAGGAACTGGCTGAAAATGCACCCAGGCTTGGAGCTGCTGAAATACCTGTTTCTCTCCAGCTCACTCCTGTGTTTGGGCAGTTCCCTGTGTAGATGTGAAGCACTTCCAGACTCTCCTGTAAGGGTAGACTGCTCTTAGAACATTTGTTTTCCTTCCATGAGCCTGAGTGTTTGGCTGCTTTGAACAGCCACGTGTTACAGATCACTTGCAGATTGAAGGGAGCACTTTGTGTTTGTCCCTCTGCAGCAGTGACATAACTCCAGGTGATGTCACCCCCCCCAGCACCGGCAAAACCAGGATGAGACCTCACTGTGAGACTCTGCAGTGACTTGCATTAGTTTACACAGCTGAAATGGCAGAATTAGGTCGGGTTTTCCACTTTCTTATTCAGCAAAAATGTGGGGGTTTTGTTTCCCTATTTCAGATTCAGACTAAGGAGAAGCATCCAGCTTTCAAGCACTGGGTTCAGCTGTGCCATTTCTGACTCATCTCCCATCTTTCTATAGACATTCCCATCATTTGAATGCTGTTTTAGTCTGTCCTGCCTCACTTTCTTCTTTGTAGCTGTAGAAAGTGATTTTACTGGGCATCGGGAAGGTTGGCTTTGTAATATTTAGAGGCTTCAGCGCCAGGGACCAGGAATGGATGAGGCAATATTGCTGTAAACTGAACTGCCAGAAACTCAACTGTGCTTTGGGAGCCAAATTAGTCAAAAAGAAAAGCAAAAGGCTGCAAAAATAGTTGCAAAATCTGCACCTCATGGAATAAGGACACTCTCAGCCCTACTGGATCCCTGCCAAACCCCTTCTGTTCTCCTCTGTGCTACTGTTCTTCTAAGAGAAATTTAAATGCGTGTCCAATCTTAGGATACAAAGGCTGCAGGATTCAGGCTGCTTCAAGGCTCATGGCTTCTCCCAGGTCAGCAAACATCAAATATTATCTCATAAAACACATCAGTGCTCTGGTGTGACTGGAAATCCAGGGGGAAGGTCAGTGCTGAATTGATGGGAATGGCAGCATGGAAACATCTGCCAGTGCTGACTGCAGCTGCCAGTGCCCTCAGAGCAGAGTCCTGGGGCAGGGAGAGCAGCCTGCCTTCCTAGCAAGGAAAAAATACCAAGGAAAGGAGCAATTCCGCAGCAAATCCTTTTTGAAATGAAACCTGTGTCTGTAGGGCAGTGCTGCAAAAGAAAAGGAGCAAATGTTGCACTGCAATGATGGGAAATTTCTCTCCATGCAGACAGCTGTGTGGCCAGAATTCCCTGCCCGGGAAGTCAGGGCTGGGCTGGATGGGCTTGGATCCAATCCCTGCCGTCAGTTGGGAGACTTTCACCAGAATCCCAGTGAGAGGGTCTCTGGATTGCATATAAACACAACCCTTCCTCTGCAGTAGGTGTCTGATAATATAAGTTTAGTATCATCTCCACCATTCCCTTCATCCAACCCAGGACATAGTTCTTGGAATCTCTCTGGCTTGGAACAGCACTCACAGCCACAGCTTTGCTCTCCAAAGTCAGGACCCCTTTTGTGATGGTTCTAGCCTAGGCACTGGGTTCCTTGGCAGGAACATTTATTTATAGGCCTGGCCAGGTCCCAGGGATGCAGCCAGTGGTGGGTGTGTGATGGTGACAGGTACTGGGGAGGTGTGTTCTGACACAGGCTCATAGAGCTGGCACGTCACCTCCCCAGCCTGACCTGCACTGGGGCCAACAGGATGGATCCAACAGGTTCAGTTGCTCCTGGTGCAGGAGGTGCTGAGGGACAGCATGTGGAGGACAGTCACACCCAGGCAGCCCTGCACATGCACACACAGACTCCTGGATGCTCTCCCATCCCTCTGCTCCTGGTGCAGGGTTTGCCAGGGGTAGAGCTGTCAAAGTCATTTGGGGAGTGGTGAGCCCAGATATAAATTCCTGTGTCCTGTCCATGTGATTCTATACAGCTGTGTTGGATCAGGGGCACAACAAGGACAGACTTGGTCCTCACCAGGCTACCAAACCTTCAGCAGTGTCTGTGGGCTCTCAGAGGTGCCCATTGGCAGGTTTGGGTTTGATCCTGTTCTGCTGGGAAGCACAGCTAAAGGAATGCTCTCCCCAGCCTGGCAGCAAAGGGGCCATGGAAGTTGCTTCTGACCAGTCCAAGTCAGTGGTGTGTTTGAAAGTGGAGGCACAGATGGTTTGAACTCCAGCCCAGGTGCCCAGTGCAGACCCAGCCCTGCTGCTCTCAGAGGACAGAACCCTTGGAGGTCTAGGACAGGGCAATTCCAGTTTTCCAGCTTTTTCTGCCTGCTCTCCTCTCTCAGGGTGCTGCAGAGCCCAGGTCACCCATCACTGCCATCCCAGCTCCTCTCAGCAATGCTGGGCTCTGGTTTGTCTCCCAGGGCAGTTCCAAACCAGCCCCATTTCAGTCCGACCGTGCGGCCGCTCCAGGGAATTCCCAACACAAACTGAACAAACTCCTCAGACTCAGCTGAAACCACAGCCCACACTGCCAGCTCTGCACAAGCTGCCAGCCATGGACATGCCCTGGGAATGAGAGAGCCAGGGATTAGCAAAGCATCCCCCAGGAACCAGCAGCCTCAAATGGAGCCACCGATCAAACACCCACAGCATGGAGCATTCTCAGTCTGGATGAACATCCAAACCCTTGCAGGCAAACTTTATGGCTAGTGAAGAGGAGCTGGAAATTTGCAGACAGGAGCCTTTGACCATATGATATTCCTAAAAACTACAAGGAGGAGCTGTTTTGATAGCAGTTTGTACCTCCTTCCTTCTCTTCTCTTTCCTGAACAAAGGGAAGCAGATTTCAGACTTAGTGTTGTTGAATGGGCTCCTTAATTCACCCACTGATCAAGATAAAAAAGTGAAGCCAGATGAAAAATAACTGAAAGGCATCTGTTTGCTTTGGAGCCTGGAAAGGGGCTGGACTGAATCCCAGGGTTACATCATTTTCATATATAAGCAATCCCTCGCTATAATCGGTGACTGCATCCCCTGCCAGCACACGAGCTGAGCTGCTCAGAAGATTCTTTGCATAGAATGAAACACGGATTCCACTTCAAACCCCACACTGAGTAATTGTTGCTGTTTATCTGCTGCAGCCCACACAGCTTCCAGGGATCTGTGATTTGTCAGGAAAGATGTCCCCTGCCCTGAGATTCACATCAGTCTGTAACCAGACAGTGCTGCAGGGGCAGGCACTGAACATTTGCAGTTTATATCCATTGCAGGGGATAATGTGGGGACTGGAGGTTCCAGTCCTCCTCCTCCTCCCTGTGACCTCAGACAGTCCCTTGTCTTTGTCCCTTGGCTGCTCAGGCCCTGAACCTGTGACTGAAGGTGGAGACCCTGTGGGGCCGTTTCCTCCTTTTACAGGCACAGCAATGGGATCACTGAGCAGGGAGGGCTGGGGCAGGGCTGGATGGTGCTGGAGACAGAGCTGAGACCTCTCCAAGAGGTGCCAGAAGGGAAGGCATCCCTGTCCAGAGCATGGCACCAGCCTGAGCCACAGCTCCTGGGAAGCTCCAGCAGCTGGAGAGCCCATGGTCACACTGCAGCCCCTGCAGGGGCAGACGGGGAGCAAACATTGGTCTGCTCTGCAGAGGCTTTTAACAAGGCACCTCTTATCCCAGAGCAAAAGGAAAAGAGAGGGATGCTCAGGACCCATTTTGAAGTGCACCCAGAAAGGCTGAGATGCACAAAAAGGTGGTGAAATTCTGAGTTTTTGGAGACAGACCTGGGGACAGATGGTCTGTGGTTACCAACAGACACAGATGGTTCCAATAAGGCAAGGAAGGGAGAGTCACATGGGATTCCTGTGGGCTTCTCACATTTTCGAGAGACTAGGTTTGCATTCTTGTCAGGATTAATGAGGTTATTTTTATATTGGAAACATCATCAAATGTATGATGTAAAAATATATACATTTTTTAGAGAACTTTATCATTTTTACAGTGGAGCACAGAAATGCTTATTTGTGCAAATTGCTCACAGGACCCAGACAATTCTTGTCTCTTTGAAGTGTCAGTTGCATTTCCTTGTTAAACATTGTTCTGTCAGGAATTTATGGGATTATTAAAATGTGTTTCAAGCTCAGACTTGGCCAGGAACTCTTCAATCAGGGGGCAAATTATATTTTAATTTGTTATTACGTTAATTGCATTTTCATTTTGTGTTTGTATAGATAAATATAGATACAGAAAGGCATAAATATGGAGAAAAAGTATAACAAGCCCATGTGTAATGATGTGTAAAGATGTATCCTACCTAAATTAATGAAGGTGCAGAGAGAGGGGCTTTTTCCAGAACTAGGATGGTTGTAATCACGTAAAACTGATACTGTGATGAATCTCAGTGACAGGGCTCTGGTACAGATTGGGGTGAGTTGTGATGAGAGGGTGAGGCCACAAAATACATGAAAATGTGTCCATTAAAGTAATCACAGTTATTCTTTTACTGGGAAAGGAAGAACGTGTGTGTGCATGTGCTGACATACAAATTGGTCTTCATGTAAACAGAACAGTCAGAGTATGAAATAAGACACATTTACAGCCAAATTGTGTGAACCTTCACTGCAGAAATGCACTGTGGAGATGGATAGCTCTGGTAATTGCATCCTGCTATTGTAATTCCAGATCTGAGATGTCCAAAAGAGCTGGAGGTTTGTGTGATCTGAGCTTTGGGTGCTAAACTGGGAATCAAGGCCTGGAGTTGCTCCAGTCTCTGCCACAGACACACAGGGTGACCTTGACCCAGCCACTGAATCACCTTCCATTCCTCAGAGGCTTTTCCTGTCCTCTGGATGCAGCTGATCCCATGGATTTTCTTTCCCCAGGCATTTGGGAAAGTGAGGGCTGGGTCTCAGCAGTACATGTGAGGGATTAGCAGCAGCCAGGGGTGTGCAGGGTTTGCACCTTGTGGTTCACGTGATGGTAACGGGGCAGAGGTTCAGGGTCTGCAGGTCCAGGTCTGTACATTTTAGACCTGAATCACTTGGCCAGGTCTGTCCTCATGGCACCTTTGTCACCAGTGCCAGGAGCTGACCTGTTCCAGCAGATTGGTGGGACAGCCCTTTGAGCATCCCCAGCTCAGTGGGTGACCATTATTGTGTCTGAAGTATGCAGAGGACAGAAAAAACAGCCTGAATCATCACCACGTGACAGTAAAATTTCCTTCTTCTCTGTCCCTTCTTATTTCTTTTAATAACCTTCAATCTGCTGCATAATTGGGTATTTCACAGAGGAGATCAGCACTGGCTGCTGCACCATCTGAGGAATGGGAATGATTCTTTATTTCTGGCAAATTCAAGCTCCTGGAAAACCAAGTGTCCTTTCCCTGCCTTTCCCTGTGTGGTGCAGAATCCTGGGTACTTGCACAGACTGAGCTGAGAAATAACTCGTCGTCTCTCACTTCCCACACAGTGCTGGAATTAAATCTAGGCTGGAAAGCCTGGGACAGTGCTGCCACATCCCCTGGGACCTCACTTGTTCATCATAGTGGTGTGATCACGTGCTCCAGGCATCAGCTTAAACCAAACCCACCGTACCAGGGGCTGTCCAGGTGTAAAATCACACCAGAACCTCGGCCTCATCCAAGGAAAGGGGCAGGAGTAAGTCCAGGGAATTACAGAGAGAAACACTGGGACAATGTGCTGGTACTAATTCTTGTGAACACTAAACAGGGGATCTACAAGACCAGCTGGAATATTCTGTTAATGTAGTTCAAATCCTCTTTAACCACAAGGAACAGCTTTTCTTGCTAGTTCATTCTCCCTCAGCACAGTTTCCATGCGGCTTCCAAAGAAGAAATTCCTCCCTGTGAGAGTGGGGAGGGGCTGGGATGGAATTCCCAGAGAAGCTGTGGCTGCCCCATCCCTGGAAGGGTCCAAGGACAGGTTGGAGCAACCTGTTGGTCTAGTGGAAAGTGTCCCTGCCCATGGCCGGGAGTGGCACTGGATGGGCTTTAAAGTTCCTTCCAAGCCAACCCATTGCATGGCTCCCTGGATCAGCAGTGTAGAGTTCCAGCCCAAACTGAATTATGTGTGTTTATGTGAGCCAGAGCCCCGAGCAGGCACTGCCTCTGCAGATTGGGCTGCGGGAGTGGGAGTGCCAAAGCCTTGCAGGGTCAGAGCAGTGCTCTTCTGGACCAGGGGGACAGGGGATGAGACCTTCAGGGATGTCTAACTGGGCAAAACTTGCAGGATATATTTTTGTTTGCCAGAGGTCTTGGTACAAGAAGTCTTGGTGCAAGCACATAGATGGTGGTGGGGGTTTGTCCATCTAACTCAGTGCCACCTCCCCTCTTGATACACAGGCGGGTGTTTGTGTTTCCAGGCTGGTTCCTCTTCCCCTCCCACCCTCCTCAGCCCCAGGCACTTTGCTCCTCTGAGAATCTGTATAAAACAGGGTTTGTCCAGATTTTAGTGCAGCATTGAAACCCTCACAAGGAGTTTTACAAGCTGAGCTTTACAGCAAAGGATGATTTGAACTGAGGCAAAAATGAGCCGGTGTAATGTTGACTTGAGGTTTCCAGAGCAGTGAGGGCTGGGCAGGCTCTGCTCAGGGGATGGTCCTGTGGGGGGCTCATGGAAAGGGCAGCCTTTGGTGTAATGAGCTGAGAAAGAAGAGGGGTTCCTCGTTTGTTTTAAAGAGCAAAACAAGCCAATGGAACACCCTCGTTCAGACTTTCCTCTGCGTGGAGTGAGTAGTTCTGCAGCTGTGGGTAAATGAAATAACTGTTGGAGTAAAACCCTTCCTGGAGGTAATTCTGTGCTGTGGGGGTGGAATTGCACGACCCAGGAGACCAGATGCAGAAAAGTGTCCAGGTATGTGAATTCTCACAGGAAACACTGCAGTAGGTGTTTAGGTTCTCTCAGAATTCAGAGAGTTGCAGAGAGAATCACCTTGTGACAGATGTCCAGGAAACCCATCCCTCCCGTGCCTGTTTCTTGCTGAGTGAATGCTGATGCTGCATTGGTGTTGTGTTCCCCTCCTGCAGCTTCCAGCAGCGGGCTGGACTTGCTCTCCTTATCCTTATGGGAAAGCCAGGTCATTGTTTCCTGTGGGATTGCAATGAATTCCTGAAAATAATAAGCAGCCCCAGCTGAAAAACTTGGACTGTATCTGGGTCCATCTGCTCTGAGAAGTTGTGAGGGGAACCCTGGGTCTTACATCAGCAACCAGGGGCCCTCAGGGACTTGCCAGGCACACAAACCCACCCACAAACCAAGGCACCAGAGCAGATGCTTGACCTGTAATCCAAGGCATGACTTAAACTAGAGTTTAGTTCAATCCTTGGCTTTCTCCAGTCAGCCCCCCATCCTGGGTGTGAAAATAAGAAGTAGCTGCAGGACCCTGGGCAAATATCCTGCACCAAGTGTGAAAAGAGCAGTGTCAGACTGTTGGGATGAAAGCTGTGCAGACAAAGGCAGGTGGGTCCAGGATGGGACAGTAGCTCCTACTGACAGTGTCAGTGTGTCACTGGCTGAAGCACCATGTTGGTGGTGTGGGAGCTGCATCTCCCTGGTCAGCCATCCCTGGTATTCCACATCTGTAAATCCTGCGACCTGAAGAGCCTCCTGATCCCCTTTGGGTCATACACAGACACATTCCAAACTTGTACATGGCATTCTGGAAGAGCCATGAAGAGACACAGCAGTGCAGGGCAGCAGCCCCCTGTGTGGCAGCACAGCTCCAGCTGTCCCTGTGCTGCTCCCTGGAGCTCTGCTGTGCTCCCAGGGCTCCAGCTCTCCCTCCCTGCCAGCTCTGCTGTCCCGGTGTCCCTCGGAACCTGCAGGTCCCTGCTGTGGATGCCTGAGGCCAGGGATGTTCAGAGCCCAGGCTGTCCCACAGGGCAGTGAGGAGTGGCAGTGAGGAGCCCCCCCCTCCTGTGTGTCCCCACCAGCAGAAGGCACCTACCCCTAGGACATCAGGGCCACATCCCACCAGGGACTCCCAGGCCATGGGGAGCTCAGAGCCCACGGATTTCAGTGTCACACCAAGGATTGGTCACCATGAGGGACCTGCAGCAAACTCAGCCCTTTGCAGGCTCAGCAGCAGCTGTGAAGCCTGTTAAGTCCTGCTGGCACACAGGAATTCTGTTTTAACTCATGACTGGATTGTTAGAGCTGTGTGAAGAAGGCCAGAAGGAATGTAGCAAGCAGGTAGCCTGGGCCTGGGCCTGGAGCACACAATCCAACGAAAACATCCCCAAAACTGTAACTGTTTGTTCATAATTGGATACTGAGGAGCAAACTCTGCCACACAAACCTCCAGTGAGTTCACTGAAAGGCATGAAATGTGTTTTATTAGAGAGTAGCCCCAGTGAGGGGTGATGTGGGGATGGCCAGGTATTACTGATTAACAAGGAACATCACAGAGCACACGAGCAAAATCTGTCACCCTGGAAACTCCCCTGGGTCCTCCCTTATTTTGAATTAGGAGCCTATTTTAGAGGTGAGGAAATTCAGAAATAAAGTAATTGTCTGATTTCAGAGTCGTGAATAGAAAACTCCTCCTGAAGCAAAAAACAGAAACCAGGAGATAGAGTTTCAAATCCCCTGCTTTAGACACCAGACGTGGTCCCTTTTCAGACTGAGAACAAAACCAGCCGTGCAGACCCCCAGGTCACCCCACACCCCTGTGCTTTGCCTTGTTACTGCTTGCCTGATGATTCTTCCCCCTGCAGACTCAAGGCCACACAGGCACTGCCCAGGAGCTGCTGTTTAACCCATCCTGACATCCCAGCTCACGGGGTTCTGTGGAGCCTGAGAACAAAACCGTAGCCTTTCCACAAACGCTGTTGTGGTGTGGTTTTCCATTAACAGCCATGGAAAAGTTAACCTAAACATTAGCTCTTTTTCCTGGAACTAAAAGCTCCAAAGCCAAAAGCCTGGAGATCTGCTCATCAGGCTGTTCTGGGCTGGGAGAGCAAAGCCAAGCTGTGCCTTGAGCTTGACAACCTCTTCCTGAGACAGGGAGAACCCAGCTCCTAAAGGGAGCATCCCAGTCATACCTTGATCCAGGGCAACACTTATCCCAGACAGAATCACAAAGTTGTGCCTTTAGGACTGATGTCAGAATCCAAGGCAAATCCAGCAAACAGGGATTGCAGGGATGGGAATTATTTCTCACTAAGGACTGGTAGGACAAGCTTCAGTGGACAGTAATTCCCATTTCATTAGCCCTGCACAGAGTCATTGTCCTGAGCCAGGTAATGTGAAAACAGCCATCAAGTTGTGTTCATCTCACATTCACACCGTGGAAGATCCTGGCCTGAGTCATGCCCTGTCTTCCTTGCCCAAAGATAAATTGCAGCCGGAAGGATCCTCCTCAGATCACTGATTTCTGGAGGCTGCAAGGCTCTCTCTGCCTCTCCAGAGGGATGTTTACCACTGCCCTTGATGAGTCGTTCCAGTTATTGCTGCCAAAAGAATGTGTTTCCTTTTTCACTTGAGTTTTTCTCTCTTTTCCTCATACTCAGTAGGTTTTGTTATTCAACCCCCACAAGAAAGGTCAGAGCCTGGTGTGAGGTGTGTCTTTGATGTGTCACCCAGCCTTTCTCCAAGACCAGCTCCTCCTTTCCAGAAAGGCAACGGGAAGAACGACCAGATCTTCCTGGAAATGACACCCATCCCACAGCACAGATGAGCCAAAAGCAGCTCCTGCAGAAGCAATCAGGGCTGTGGCTGATGTGCACATGCCCCCTCATCTCCGGGAGCCACACTCCTCAGCTCTGGCACGGGCCAGACATGGAGACTGTTGAGCTCATTCCCACGCTTCAATTTGGCTGTATCATCTTGTTTCACTTTTTTTGGAGGAGTTTGCTCTGATTGTTTCCTTCCCACAAGGCTCCCCAGCTGGTGCAGTCCTGCACAGTGTGGTCAGAGGTCTCAAGCCCCAACTGGCAGAGTAGGGGGTGTTTTCAGGGTTGTGGCAGGTCTGGAGAGCTGGGCACAGATGGGAAGGGATGAGTAAATCAGGAGTAGGGTTTCAACGGGAGGTTGAATTGGCAGAACCACTGAGGGGCCCCAGGTGCACAGTGGATGTGCACAGGTATGTGCATAGGGAGCTTTAGTCACCAGCCAGTGTGACTGAACTGGTGCTCTAAATAAGCTCTTCATTATTTCCAGTTCTTTACTGTGTTTGCCTTCCTGTATTCAACGAGTGCAGCTTTCGGGTTGCTTGAACAGAACAGAGTCGTATAAACACAAATATAAACCATTGCTTTAGCATCTGGATAGACCAAACCATAGCAAGGCATCAAGGAAAGTGGGTTTTCTGCTGCTTTTTTCCTGCTGAATGCAGGCAGGATGCTTGTCTGCAGCGTGGGAAACTGCCTCTGGTACCACTGGAGTTCAGTGACCATGTATAAGGTTACTTGTCACTACTCTTTGTAAGTTTATCTTTCCCATTTGGGGTAAATCCCCAAACCTCCTCACTGGCTTCAGCAGAAAACACCATTTTGTACCTCTCTGTTCCTGGGAGTTAGAAAGTCAAATCTAGCATGGCTACACCCAACAGAAAACTCTGCTTTTCTGGTACTGGGACCCAAGAGAAAACTCCGGATCCTGCTCCAGATGTTCCCACACTGCAGTGCTTTTCACAGAGTCTTTTGGGATAAACCAGAACACCCACTGTTCTCAGTGCTGCCTCTGCAATGAGAGACCAGGTTATTAGAACCCCTCTGGGGTGATGACCTTATCAGTGGAAGTCTTCCTCTTAGTTTGGGAGAAAATAGCTCAAGTCTCCAATTTATTATTTATGGAGTGACCAAGGTGGCAGGAATACCTTGGGAAGCCAGGTTTTATGAGCAAGGCTGAGCTCTAGGCTCTGGCTTTAGTAATGAGATGCAGATGGGCCTGGTTTAGTTGCAGTGATGGTTTATTGTACATTTTATCATGAAATGAGACAGTTTGAATGGCTGGTTGGTGACTCAGAGACCCAAAGGTGGCCGGGGAATGAGCCCCTTGCTGGGGGAGGCAGCGATTCCTGGCAGAGCCAGGCACACTCCACACAGGCTGAGCTCACCAAGGGGCTGCCTAACAAAACCCAGGAGCGAGTTAACAGTTTCCTAAAACTGTCTCCAGACCTCCTTGTGTGATTTAAGAGGCAGCAGGCTGCCAGCTCAGCTTTATTTCCAGCTCACAGAATCTTACCATGTCATAGAAGCTGCCTGGGAATCTGGGGTTACCTTGACAGGGATTTGGAGCAGCAAAACCACCTGGAGACCCCTGAGCTGCCCCACCAGTGCTGATCCCAGTGACAGAATGCTGGGGGAAGCAGATATGGATTATCCTCAGGGTTATTCTCACCCTGCTCTTTCCCCAGTGTCACCTTTGTCCAGGCACCAAGGGATGCATTTGGGGTGGGAGGTTTGCAAAGTGCCCTGTGCAAGGACCACTTTCCCAAGAGAGGATTCACTCCATGTTGGCTCTGGGCAGTTTTTTCCCTGGAACCACAGGAGAGGAACATGAGCTGCCTGTGCTGGTTGGCTCTGCAGACAGACAGACAGACAGACAGACAGTCCCTGCCTCCCCTCCCCGTGGGCTCAGAGCTGCTCTCAGACCCTCTGGGACTCCCCACTCTGTTCCTCCTCCTCTCCCCACTCCTCACCTCACACATCTGGGGGAGTTTCATGCCTGGACTGAGTTCAAACCATCCCTGGGATCCTTGGGAGGCGGATTTGCCTCCGAAAACTGAGTGTTGGTTTCTCCCATCATGGATGTGCTTTGCCCTTGTAGTAGCTGCAGTCTGGCAAATCATGTCTTTGCAGGCACTAGTGTAACTCTCACATTTATTTAATATATTTAATGATTGCCTGTTACTTGTTTGGCCAGTATCTCCTCAAGTTTTTGTGAATGCTTGAGTCAGTATCAGATATCAAATCATAGGCTGATTATTAAATTTCCTTTTCCTCTCTCTCTCTTTTCCTTCTCTTTATTTCTATATTTCTTTTAATTCTCTCTCCTCCTTTTCATAACAACAGGGTAACCCAGGATATTGTTTATGGAAAGTCTGAATTACTATTGACCCATACAAAATAACATTAAGGATCATATCTTTTCCAGGGCCTCTCCTTAAACCAGGCAAAAGAAGCCAGTCCCAGTGTTTTATGATCTTAAAATGTTGATATTTTTCCAGGTATTAATTCCAGCTTGATAGGAAACCAAAAAAACAGAAACATTTTTCATCTTTGCTTCAGAAATATGTGTTCCATCTTTGTCTGTTAAAGAGAGAGCTCCTGAGTCCCATGGAGGGCATGTCCCTACTCTGGGACCCACTTCCCTTTCCTAAATTCCCTCTTTGCTGTGCCATGTGTGAGCCTGTTCCTGAACAGCTGGAACCACGGAGAGCAGGGCTGGAATGGGACAAAGGAAAAAGCCTCGTCCTGGTTGGAGTCCTGCTGGATGGGGTCCAGAGGGCTGGCTGGTCATGGAGCAAAGGAATCCTGCAGCATGCCAGGAGGAGAGTCCATCCTTCCCGAGGGTGGATTCAGCACACTGAACCCCAGGCAGTGTCTGTGCAGGTCCCAGTGTGGTGCTGTCAGTGACAGTCCAGCTCCCTGACAGCTGCAGACTCGGTCAAAAGCAGAAAGAGAGGCAGGAGGGTGTGGGAAGTGGCTTGGACGAGGTCGTGGAGTTCCCAGGAAATGCCACAGCTTGGCTGAGGCACCTGCTGCTCTGAGCACCTCTGCCCTCAGATCCTGCCAGGCACAAAGGCTCCAGCTGCTCTCCTGAACAGCATCCACCACCCTGAGCTGCAGCTCCTGCAGGGTCCTGTCCCCAGAGCCCCACTGCCCACCCTGCTCTGCCAGCCCTGGCAGTGCTTCTCAGCCAGATGGGAAGGACAAAGGGAAAGGCTGGGATCAAGTGTGCAACCCTGGGGCACTCCCAGGGCAGGGGCCGTGGGCAGAGGAGACACCAGAGGCAGGGAAGACACAGGAGACAGAGGAGACACAGCCCCCATGGTCCAGTGTCCACTCACAGCCAGTGTCCACACACAGCCCCATGGTCCAGTGTCCATGGTCACACACAGCAGAGTGTCCATGGTCACACACAGCTCAGTGTCCATGGTCACACACAGCAGAGTGTCCATGGTCTCACACAGCTCAGTGTCCATGGTCACACACAGCTCAGTGTCCATGGT
>NW_020885063.1:277655-277821 GCF_003945725.1 Corapipo altera | reverse complement strand
AGCTCAGTGTCCATGGTCACACACAGCTCAGTGTCCATGGTCACACACAGCAGAGTGTCCATGGTCACACACAGCAGTGTCCATGGTCACACACAGCTCAGTGTCCATGGTCACACAGCTCAGTGTCCATGGTCACACACAGCTCAGTGTCCATGGTCACACACAG
>NW_020885063.1:266899-277645 GCF_003945725.1 Corapipo altera | reverse complement strand
ACAGCAGAGTGTCCATGGTCACACAGATCAGTGTCCATGGTCACACAGCTCAGTGTCCATGGTCACACACAGCAGAGTGTCCATTGTCACACACAGCTCAGTGTCCATGGTCACACACAGCTCAGTGTCCATGGTCACACACAGCCCCCACAGCTCGGTGTCTGTGGACACAGACAGTCCAGACAGTCCCCATTTCCCAGTGTCCATGGCACTGCTCCTGCCTCCAGCCCTAATTCAGGTGCTGGAAGTGCAAGAGCGAGGCCACTCAGAGCAGAATTGATTGTTCCTGAGCCTCCCAGAGCTGCTCTCTAGAAAAACAACAGAAAATGTGAGAGTGAACTGCCCTTGCTGATTTTGCTGATTCCACTAAATTTTGGATCTAATAATGTCTCCATATTGCTTCAATTGTCTCTTCTGAGGCACAGTTGTGACTCTCCCCCCTGAGGGGTTGTGGCTGCACAAAGGGAAATAAAACTCAGCCAAGGTGTTGGACACAGCAGCCTTTCAATATCCAGCCTGTTCCATACGTTCATACATCCTGGATCTCCAGCTTCTGTCTCCCTGCTAGAAAGACTCAGAATTGGCTCCTCATTCTCAAAGCTCTGGTGTAACTTGGTTAAGGAGTCTTTTCTCCTGGGATTAAAGGTGACTTTCTGTTGAAGGATGCAAAATAGAATTCAGTGGAAATGGGTTCATTTCCTGCCTCCTGGATATTCTGACACCATCTTCCACATCCACCCCATTTAAATTTGGACACCTAAATGAGGTGATGAGCCTTGGTGGGGAGCCAAGAGGGGTTGCTAACTGGTGGTCACTGAGACCCTCATAAAATCCCAGCTTTGGGAAGGTCCCTGTGAGCCTGTGATCCCTGTGGTCCCTGTCCCACTGATAGTAGAGACATCCTCTTACCTGTGGTACCTCAGACACTCCCACTGGTTTTGCATCCAGACCTCAAGGCTGAACAAGGCATTTGGGCCCCTTTATTTAGAGGATCTTTTAGTGCCACATCCAATTCTATTATCTGTGGGATGAACAGAAGTGTGCTGGCAATGAGGAGCCCTGGAAGACCTTGGGTGGGTGGGTGAGTGGCCAACCAACCTGCTCTTCATCCAGACCCTTCTCCAGGTCCAACAGTGCTGACTGGAGCAGGTCAGCGATGCTGAGGGTTTATTTTCCTCCTGCAGTTCACACACAGAGCCCAGCTGTGAGTCAGGCCCCCCTTTGGGTAAGTCAGGCCCCCCTTTGGGTAAGTGGAGGTGGGAAAACATGTCTGGACACCTGTTTCAGAGAGAGCTGAGTCCTTGAGAGCTTGAGGGTTAAACTGTTTGTCTCACACTCTGCTGGCACAACCTCTGCACTTTTGTTATCATATTGCTAGGTACAAGGGGGTTAGCATCCAGTTCTTTGCTTGAAGGAGCTCTCTGCCTCCTGGACCTGCTTTGCATTTGTACCCAGGGCATCAGTAAAACATTTGCTGCCCCTCGTACAAGGGCACAGTAATTTGTTTCCTGGACATCCCCTTGTCATTCAGTCTGACAGTTCTCCTCCCTGAGGAGCTGCTGGCTTCCCCATCTCCTCTGAGGCAGTGGAGCTGCCAAAGTCCATCTCAGTCCATCTGGACTGAAAAGTTCTCTCTGGCATTGTCCCCCATCTGGGTGAGAGGAATGTCGAGATGAAACACAAGAGCTCCCTCGGTCTGGCAGTTCTCCAAGGGAGGGGGGAGCCTGTCCTGTGTCCCTGCCCTCCACACGTGCTGGGTGCCCTGCAGGTCCCACTGCATGGCAGGAGGACAGACAGGTCACTGTCAGTGCAGGGCAGCACAGTGAGCTGGGAGCAAAGGACATGGGAGGGGATAGGGAATGGCATGTGAGAGCTGAGGGAAAAAGCACATCCATCCTGTGTTAGGGAGAGAAGGTTTGAACTCTGGCGTGAGACCAGCATAAAGCACAGGGCAGGGGGCAGAGGGAGGTGATGCTTCCTGCTGAGATTTTAAGTAAATAGCCTGGGACAGGCCTCCTGAGTGAGGGAAAGTCTGAACCTGAGCTGGCTGGGTCAGGTCTGGCTCTCATGTCTGTGCCCCTGTGCTGCCTCTGCCCTGCATCAGAGCAGCCTGTGCTCAAACTCCAGCCCAGTTGCTTGCCCAGAGCAGCATGTGACAGGCCATGTCTGAGGGTTAGCAAGAATTAATCACAGTGGACAAAAGAGCTCTGTCGTTGCAAAGCAACCCTATTCCTGGAGAAGGAGTCGTCTCTGGTTGTGGATATCTGCAGTAGCTCTTGAGCAGGGGCTCTCTGGGTCATAGCTGACTGCAAGGACTGATGCAAACACAGTGCAGGGACAGCTGGTGTGACTTGGGAGCCTCTTTTGTCTGATAATGGCACTACTGAGCTGTCCCAGCCCGTTCTCACCAATAACAAATCAAATCTTTGCCAGTGCCCAGGATGGACAGGATGTGCTCCTTTACCCTTCTGAACTGTGCCTTAAGCATGAAATGGCTTGTAGTCCTCAAGCCTTGCCCCAACCCCAAATCCAAAGGTTTCTGAGCCTCTCTGCATCCTCCTCAATGCTCTCAGGGCGGTGCTCAGTCCCATTTGGACCAGCAGCTCCATAACCTCACTCCCAGAGCATCCAGACAGAGCATCTCTCCATACAAAAACAACTGCAACTTTTTGTTCTCTGGCCACGATTTCTGACTTCTGCTGCTTTTCGTTCGGGTTTATTTTATTCTCATCATAAATAAAGAAAACAAACTAGTGCAAAAAATGGTCTGAAATGACTGAAGCTGCATGGCAGGAGATGTGGCACTGGAACAAGGAAAACATTCTCATGGGGTTTTTTTATGTCGGGGTCAGACTTTGCCTCACTCAGCAGGCCTGCCCACAGTATTTACTTAAAATCTCAGCAAAGTGCATTAACACAACGTTAAAGCAGAGATAGGAGCCCAGGGAGAGCAAATGGGCCCGGGGGTGCTCTGGGCTGGGGCAGGGAGTGCTCATTGCAGGCTGTGCTCTGCCCTGGTTTGGGCAGCCCTGGAGATGAAGGATGTGTGGACCATTCCTGCTCCCTCTGGCACTTCATTTGGTGTTGGCATTTGTCCTGTGCAAGGGCTGGAGAACAAGCCCCACTGCACAGCCAGCAGTGGTGGCTCAGTGTGGGGGCCATGGTCTCCCTGTCCCTCCCCGGTGTTGTGCTGTCAGGACAAACCTGACAAACCTGAGCCTCGATCCTCAGGGAGGGGCATCACCGTGGGTGTGTTCTGACTGTCCCAGGGGCTCTGCTCTGCCCCAGCCGTGTTCCTCAGGGAGAGCCTGGTTGGACCTGAGGCTGTTCCTGCAGCCAGAAATGCAGGGCTCAGAGGAGCAGCCCGGGGTGGGGGGGTCACCTTGATGCACTTCAAGGCACTGGGAAATCTCTGCCTCCCTTAAAGGACCTTTGCTTGTCCCAGGCAGGCTGAGCTCAGCTGGGGCTGCTCCTCCAGCCCCAGTGCTGGGCAGGGAACTCCCTTCCCTCTGAGGGCTCAGGCAGATGTTCCTCCACATCCCCAGAGCACAGATCGCGCTGGCAGAGCTCCTGGAGAGGAGCTGTCTGTGCATCCCTGGGTCACTCTGTCTGTGCATCCCTGTGTCACCCTGTCTGTGCATCCCTGGGTTACCCTGTCTGTGCATCCCTGTCTGTGCATCTCTGTGTCACCCTGTCTGTGCATCCCTGGGTCACCCTGTCTGTGCATCCCTGGGTCACCCTGTCTGTGCATCCCTGGGTCAACCCTTCCACGCCAGCTCCCCTCTCCCCTCTCACATCCTCCCAGCATCACTTCTCCCAGCATCTCCCTTGTTCACTTCGGGTCCTTCCTGCAGAGCATTTGTCCACAGGCTGGGAGGAGATTCAGAGCTGGAGAAAGGATTTAAATGACTGATGTTTTTACCCCAACAAATCTACTCCAGCCTGCGGGGGCTCAATGCTCCCTCTGGCATTTTTTCACCAGGAAAAACATTTACTTTGGGAGAGGAAAGAGGAAAACAGAAAATAAGCCCATGTTCACAAGTCAAAAAAATAAAGAATTGATGCAGAAATCCTCTGGTGCCTTTTAGGATGATTTCATATCTAAAGGAATGAATCCATAATACAATAGTGCTGATTCTGACATTCGAGTATTTACAGTGGGATCTTTTGCAGGTGGAACTTTGGAGAAAAAAAAAAGAAAAAAAGAACAGCTCAGAGGGCAAAGGTTTTGTTTAAAAATGTACAACAAACTGTAGCTTAGCACCAAAGAGTGAGAAAAGCAGTTTATTGGCTTCTCACAAGTACTTGAGTATCAAGACATCCCGATGAGGAATGGATGCATTTCAGGAAAAATTCTGAGCAAGAAACTGTCTTTGTTAAACAAACCTTCCCTTTTGCCTGGTTGGTAAATGGTAGAAAGGGACACAAAAGCCGAGCGTGGGAAGGAGAGAGAGGCTCCAAAGGGGCAAAGCCCAGATTTTGTGCTGTTGGAAGTTCAAGGCGGAGGTGTGGGAAGAGGCATCTGTGGCTGCAGGGACAGACCATGGGCTCTGCACGGACTCCAGTGCCAGTTCTGAAACACAGGAATGGGGGACAAGGACAAGGGGGAATGGCTGATGGAGGGCAGGTTTATATTGGATATTAAGGCAAACTTCTTTACTCAGAGGGTGGGGAGGCCTTGGCAGAGGTTGCCCAGAGAAGCTGTGGCTGCTCCATCTCTGGAAGTGTCCAAGACCAGGTTGGACGGGGCTTGGAGCAACCTGGGCTAGTGGAAGGTGTCCCTGCCCATGGCAGGGGGTGGCACTGGATGAGCTTTAAGGTCCTTCCAACCCAAACCATTCCCTGATTCTGTGGAAAAGACTCCTACAGTGTCAGCAGGACCTGGAGTGCCCCGTGCTGTGCTGGGAAGATCCTGGAGCTGGAGAACAGGGGGGAGGTTTCCTCCTGCTCCACAGGCAGAGCTGTGTCGGGGTGTCCCCTCTCGTTGCTCAGCACAGGAGTTGCTCTCCCAGCCCGGTGGAGGGAGTGGGGGCCGGGGCCATGCCCGGAGCACTGGCACTGGGGCAGATTTGGGCACAGCCTCAGTGGTAACTCTGCTTTTCCCCGTTCTCTCGTTCCAGGGCCGCTGCATCAACTTCACCAGAGTGAAGAACACCGAGGCCCCCCCCCCCCCCCCCCCCAACCGGCCCCCCCCCCCCCCCCGCCCCCCCCCTCGCCCCACAGTCTAGGGGGGGGTCGGCCTTGCTCCCGTCTCTTCCACGAGTGTCCCAGAGGCTCTTCCAGCAGTACTGTATCACATCCCTCCTGGGGGGAAGGGGGCAGAGGAACCGGAGCCTTCCTGGAACGGGTGACAGCAGAACCAGTGACTCCGTAGTCATCTTTCTCCTTTAGTTTTCTCCTATTTTTTGACTCCCTTGTGCATTGGTGCCACCAAACTATCGCAGCAAGAAAAGCCAAGAGGCTGCAGGAGCAGGACAAACAACTCCTGAGTTCCATTCCAGCAAGGCTCTCCCCACTCCTGGTTCCCCTGTGCCCCATCATGGTGATTCCAGGACACACTGGAAAAAAGGAATGGATAACTAGAGTGAGCTCTTAACAAAGGAAATTCTCCCCAGGGAAGGACTGCAAAAGACTCTTCCAAGTGCAGACATCCCAGCCAGCAACCTGGAGACAGCTGCACAAACGTCCTGGGACAAGGTTGGATGTGTGGCAGGACACTGATCCCCTCCTCCTCCTGTGCCAGCTGCCAAGGGAATGGTGACAACAGCAGCTCTGCCAGCACAGGAACCCTCTAAATGTGGGGAGAATCACTCACAGGCAGCTGTTCCCACGGACCAGGAGCTGGAGATGGGAAGGTGTTGGCATCTCAGAGGGTCTGGAAAGGAGAAGGAGTAGGTCTCTGGGGTGTGGATCCGAGGATGTTGGTATGTGGAAGTGCAGGTGGATGAAAATGGAGTGTAACAAGGAAAATTAATTACATGGGAAGATAAAGCAGTCAGGGCGTCACGAGACTGTGACCCCATCCCTGAGGACACCAACAACTGGGGACAGGGCAGCCTGCAGTGCTGCCAGTGAGACAGAGGAGGTGGCAAACATTGACGAATCTGGGAAAGGTAAGGTTGGCAGGAGAGCCTTTGTGTTCAGTTTAGACAATTATGTGCATCCAGTCAATCACTCCACAGTTCTGAAGTGTAATTTAATGTTTCCACTTTAAAGGAGAACATTCTGAATACAAACCAAAGGTTTGGTGTATCAAGGTCTCCAAATCCAGTCTGCTTGGGCTCCTTGTTCCTGACAGTTTGAAATGGTCACCACTGATGCCTTCCTGTTTCTGTAAACCTTGTTCTTTTGCCCTAGAAATGTTTTCACGTGGATTTTTGTGTTTTCCTTTCCTTTCCTAAATAAGTAGCAGATGCCTCCCAAACTGGGAGTGAAGAAGAGCCAGTGTGCTTACTCACTCCTGTCAGCTCTCCACAGCATCACTCCCATTAGCAGTTGTTGACTAAGGCAAAACTCAGCCCACGGGACTCTCCAGATGGGAATCAGTCTGCCAAGGAATGCACTGGCTGCATTTCTCCTGCTTTCTCCTCACCTCCACGGGACCCCCACCACATCCCTCTGCATCACTCATGCACACCTGTATCCTACAGCAAACCTGAGCACCTGCCTTTGCATCCCAGAGCCAGAGACGGGTGGGACCACTCAGCATTCCAGCCAAACCTCTGGCTCCCTGGGTTCCTGTCGGGATCAGTTCTCACAAAGCTCTGTCTCAAAGTCATATGAGATGAACCATCTTTGTAGCTGCAGTTCTGTGGATAGTGAAGGGTTGTCACCTCGTTTTTTACCAGATAAAGAAATGCTTTGCCAAGTACTTCCTTCAGTGCTGTTGGATATATTAATTCTAGCTTTTTCTAGCAAAACAAGAGAGAAAAAGGAAAAAGAAAAAAAATTACTCAAGGAGGAAAGGGAAGAGAGGAAAGAGACTCAGTGGAGAATTGCCCTGGGCCCCTTTGGGTGGGGACAGGAGGGAGCCCTCAGCACAAGGCTCTGGGTCACTGTCACACACCAGCTTCACCCTCCCCAGGGTCAGGGTCAGGTCTTAGGTGAGATGAACACCCGTCACGATGGACCCCAGGATCCAGCCCCCAGCCAGGGCTGGCTGTCCTTCCCAAAGGCTCCTCAGCTCCCCCCACACTGCTCTGGCTGCAGGCAGCACGGAGCAGTGCCCAGCTGGGAGCAAAACCACCAGTTCTGCTGCTCACCCCTTCAGGTTTATCAGGTCCAGGCCGTGGTTGGTTCCACAGGACGACTTTGTGGTTGGCAGGTGGGAGGGAGAAGCTTTAACACCCTGACACAAGTTTGGTTGGATTCCCTCGTGGGATGGACGGGATCTGGTTAGAAAAAGAGCTGTTTGGTTTGGTTTCATGATGGAAGGTGTAAAAACTGGGAATGGTGTAATACAGGATCAATAGATATGGCCCTAACAGATCCTCAGTATTCCAAAAAGGGTGGAAAGGAAAGGAAGTTGATTTTCAATATGGCATTGGGAATTTTATTTTTTAAGTGTCAATTAACCAATAAATAAACTGGTTAATTAACCAGTAAACCTACTGCTGGGGGAAAAATAAAAGCAGTGTATTCTCCATGACTTCTTGCAGATGTATATAGAATATTCATTCTCTCCAAAGTAAGGGAAAAAAA
The DNA here is from genome assembly GCF_003945725.1 of Corapipo altera. Lineage (NCBI taxonomy): Eukaryota > Metazoa > Chordata > Aves > Passeriformes > Pipridae > Corapipo > Corapipo altera. The sequence continues at coordinate 269,944 of NW_020885063.1, read as the reverse complement.
CCCTACAGATTTAAAGAAGCAAAACAAAGCGTAGATCAAGCCTAGGCTAGAAAAACCCTGATTTTCAAATCCCCCCTATGCAATCATCCAGTTCGTGAATGAAAAACAAGCTCCAAATTTTTTGTTGTACATATTGTTGCTGCATGCTTACCATATGTTAGATGGAAGCATTTCCTATCCCTTGTGGATAAAAGAACATTTTTCAAGTTGTAGTAAATTATTCTAAAGCCAATGACATTTCATGGCATGTTATCGTATCAAGCTGTGCTTGTTGTATTTTTTCTTTACGATTGTATTGCTTTGTTTTATAAATGTACAAATATTTCCTGTAGTGACGAACACCTGTTTTGCATGGCATTAATTGAGGCACTGCAGCTCCAGGCCACACACCCCCTTGCTCCATTGGCAAAGGGGTCGATCTGGGGTGGGATCCGGCCGGAGCACAGTGGGGGACAAAGCCAAGCGCTCCCAGTCTGCAGTAGGTTGGCTTTGGAGACACTTCCTAATGTTCTCAGAAAAACTGAGAGCATTTTTGGTGGTGAATTTTGTACCTGATTTGTATTTAGGAAAGAATTCCTCCCTGTGAGGGTGGTGAGGGGCTGGGATGGACTTCCCAGAGAAGCTGTGGCTGCCCCATCCCTGGAAGGGTCCAAGGACAGGTTGGAGCAACCTGGGCTAGTGGAAGGTGTCCCTGCCCATGGCAGGGGGTGGCACTGGATGGGCTTTACAGTCCCTTCCAACCCAAACCATTCTGTGATGCTGTGATTTAGGATCAACCTACATCTGGCTGCAGAAATGGCTCCCAAAAGTACCACATGTGCCTTTAAAATCTGTGCTCCCTTTGCGCCAGATCCTAAAGATTGACTTAGGAACTTAATGTAAGGCCATCAAGGGTGAAAACTTGGTCCTGAAATAAACTCAGCTCGCACTGCCAATTAATGCTGTGTAAATGAGGGTGGATGCTGGAGCACCGTGCCCTGCCGTGTGGTGCCCTACGTACTCCGTGTCTATAAACCTGTCCTGGAACACGTTGTGTTGCCGTCAGTCCACACCAGCCAACTCCCAAGGAAACATTCATTCCAGAGCAAAAGGGCCTGAGTGATGTTGCAGCTGCTCTGCCATCTCAGAGACCCCAGCAGGTCTCACTGGTTACCAGTTGCTCCAGTCTGGGCTGGCCTGAGCAGCAGTAAAAGGTGTCTGATGGCACCAAACCAATAACCACTCGTTTGGTTTGCTCTGAACAGGTCACTTCAATTCCTCACGGTGTTTCTCATTCATTCAAAACCCTCTGTCAATGCCTCGCAGCCTCAAAGGACTGAGCAGCTGTGTTTGACAAAGAGGCAGATTATGTTTTATTTTAATTGCCAGAATGTCACAGATTGTTGCTGGCTGCACTTTGAAGTGCTCACCCACATGAACTTTGCAGTCGCCCAAATTCCCTCCCTACTCCTTGGTGTGTGCAGGCATCTTCTGCACTGTGTATTTTGGGGAAGGGGGATGTCTGGCTTCTGAGGGCTCTGGCAAGACTTGGGGTAACCAGTCAGGGATGTTGACCTGTGTGTGGTGCTGATGCAGGGAAGAAGCAGAATCAGCCCTGTTGTGCTGTTGAATTCCATGTTGTCAGCTCAGCCAGTGATGTTTTACTCCCTCTGTTTGTTGCATGTGTCGTGTTAAATTCAGTCATTACTCTTGCTGCCCTTGATGTTACTATTAAAGAACTACACCAGTCTGGGCTGGGCTCTGTGCAATTCCTTGCCGAGGGAAAGCAAACGAAGCAGGAGAATCCTGGGCAACAGGTTTTCTCAAAAACTGGCTTTTTGTTATCCTGGGGAGCTCAAGTTCGGTGATTTTCTTCCCAGAGCATTTCTGCCTGACATAAAGCCTGTTTTCACTGGGATGTGACACAGCCCAAACTGTCACCTCCTCCCCTGGTCCCCAGAGCCTTCCAAACTCCCATTTCACACAAGCCCTTCCCAGAGGCACTTTGAACAGAGCACAGCCATCAGAAATAACCAGTCAACTATTACTAACTCATCTGGGTTTTGCTATGGTTGGAATAGTTTATTCCATAAAGGAGATTAATGGAGCATGAAGAAGTTCAGCCTCAGCACCTGCCCTCTTTCAGCCAAGCACACACACCCAGGCTTTTACCTTCCTCTGGAAAGGTGAGCTGGCACTTCCCTCAGCACGTCCAACCTGGCAAATCTGGGCTCAGTCTGCATTTTTCTTACTGTGTTTTATTTAAGCCAAACTTGTAAATGCAGAGAGGGAAGTCACAGTGCTCAGCAGGTCCTGCTCTCACCCGGACAAAAGGTGCTTTTTAAACCAAGACTCAAACAAAATCAGTTGCTTTGCTTAGAAGGGACAGGTGAAAAAAAACCACAGGGGAAGTTAAGCCTGAGCTCAGGAGAGACAATGCAAACAAACCCACCTCGATGGCAGCACTGGGTCTGTCAGGGCGTGGAATTCCACAGAATTGGCCAAATGGAATCCCATCACTACATGGAGGAAAAACAAACAGGAAAGCAGTGGGACCAGGGAGGCTGGTTTGTCTTCCCATCAGCTGCCTCAGGAAAGCCTGGGCCTGTCCCAGGGACCCCTCTGTGCTGATCCAGCCCAGGCTGCAACACCGAGCAAAGAATGGGGCAAAGTTTCCCAGACAGGACATTATTTGGGAGTGAAGGTGTCCCAGAGCAAAGGGGGACACGGCTGAGCTGGAGCCCTGAACACGAGGCCTCACCTGGCTTGGGTGATCTACACCAGTCTGGGCTCACTCTCACCAGTCTGGGCTCACTCTCACCAGTCTGGGCTCACTCTCACCAGTTTGGGCTCACTCTCACCTGCCCCACAAGGATTCCCAGCTGGAGCAGGGCCAGGCTCCCCGTCTGGGCTCCTTGGGCTCTGGGGGGCTCTGTGTCTGTGTGAGGGGTTTGGGGGCTCTGTGTCTATGTGAGGATTTTGGGGGCTCTGTGTCTGTGTGAGGGGTTTAGGGGCTCTCTGTCTGTGTGAGGGGGTTTGGGGGCTCTGTGTCTGTGTGAGGGGTTT
>NW_020885063.1:260586-266799 GCF_003945725.1 Corapipo altera | reverse complement strand
GGGGGGGGTTGGGGGGCTCTGTGTCTGTGTGAGGATTTTGGGGGCTCTGTGTCTGTGTGAGGGGTTTAGGGGCTCTGTGTCTGTGTGAGGGTTTTGGGGGCTCTGTGTCTGTGTGAGGGGTTTAGGGGCTCTGTGTCTGTGTGAGGATTTTGGGGGCTCTGTGTCTGTGTGAGGGCGTTTTGGGGCTCTCTGTCTGTGTGAGGGGGATTTTGGAGGCTCTGTGTCTGTGTGAGGGGGATTTTGGAGGCTCTGTGTCTGTGTGAGGGGGATTTTGGGGGCTCTGTGTCTGTGTGAGGGGGTTTGGGGGCTCTGTGTCTCTGTGAGGGGGTTTGGGGGCTCTGTGTCTGTGTGAGGGGTTTGGGGGCTCTCTGTCTGTGTGAGGGGGATTTTGGAAGCTCTGTGTCTGGGTGAGGGAGATTTGGGGGGCTCTATGTCTGTGTGAGGGGGATTTTGGAGGCTCTGTGTCTGGGTGAGGGGGATTTTGGGGGCTCTGCGTCTGTGTGAGGGGGTTTGGGGGCTCTGTGTCTCTGTGAGGGGGTTTGGGGGCTCTGTGTCTCTGTGAGGGGGTTTGGGGCTCTGTGTCTGGGTGAGGGGGATTTTGGGGGCTCTGTGTCTGGGTGAGGGGGATTTTGGGGGCTCTCTGTCTGGGTGAGGGGCCCGGGGGTGGTGGCACAGTGCCTCGGGCACCAGCTCGTCTGTGGAGCGAGGAAGAGGAGGAGGCCGGGCCGGGCCTGGGGCAGCTGGAAGGAACAGAAATGGTGAGTCCTGGCTGGGCTTTTCCAGGGATTTCTCTGGTTTCTGTGCTGAGGCTGCGAGGGAAGGGGTTGCTCTCTCCTGGGCTCTGCCCCCTGGACAGAGGCTGTGCTGCAGAGCTGGGACTGGGAATGCTGCCCTGGCACAGGAGGCACGGGGGTGCAGGGACAGAGCCCGCCAGGGTGGGTTTGGGGGCTGCTCCCAGTGCTCTGCTCGGGGTGTTCCCCCCAGGGCTCTGCCCTGAGAAAGCTGAGGAGTTCCTCACTTCGAAGGGAAAGAAATTGCTTTTTTTTCCTCTAAACCTGGCAGAAAAAACCCCTCTGAGCTACAGAAAAGGGTTTGTGTGGGGCTGATGAAAACACTGAGGACACTCAGACCCAGAGCATTCTCTCTCCATCATCGTTGCTGGAGAGTGCAATGCACTTTTTTTAAGAAACAGTTATAAAATAACTTGTGAAAATAACACAAGCTACAAAATAAATAATGTTGGACACAGACGGTGTGTCCTGTGTGACACAGACAATGAAAGTCTGTAGCACATTTCCAGAGCAAATTTGAGATTATTTAGATATTTTTAGTACTGAAATACTTGGAAGGGTCCTTCCTGCTACCGAGGGAAGGGAAAACACCTTGGAAAGGCCCAGAGTACCAGGGAAGGTGTTTTCTTGTGCCACCAGGTCAGTGCAGATGCCCCCAGCGTGGGGTGTCCCTGGTGGGGAAGCTCTGTCCCTTCCACCCCAGGCACTTCCCAGCTTATGGTGGGTGTGCAGCCCAGACTGGGATTGTTCTAATTCCTCACAGACATTGAACTGTGGGGCCTTTTCCAGAGCTGGAGGAATTAACAGGGATGGAGAAACGATAGCGTGCAAAAATACCACAGGGAGTGGAAAACTGAGCTGAGCAGTGAGGTAACTTTGACTCGCAGGAAAGCCGGGATTTCAATATTCCACGTTCCATTCCCACTTCAAATCCCTCCTGGCACCTCCTCAGGGTGTGTGTCTTCAGCTGCTCTCACGAGGTGCTCTGTGCTTCTCTCTTCTTCCCTGTTTGTAACCTGGGGACGGCTGGGAATGGGGTGTGGGGATCCTTCCTCCAGGTATTCCTTACTCCATGAAAAGTCTCTGGGTAAGTAGAAGCCAGGCAGGAATAGGGAATGTCTGCATTCCTTCAGTCTGTTCTTGGTCATGGCTGACATGAGAAATGAGAGCACCTTTGGCCTCAGGAAGGTTTGTCTGCCTGTCAGAATTCCCACATAACCTCCCATCGTGCCACTGCTGTGACTCGTGTGGGCAAACCTGGAGCTGTTTTAGAGACAAGCTGGGAAAAAAATCCTCTGGGAAAGTGAGATTTTTTTTCCTTATCTTGGCTCTGCATTGCCTGAGTTCAGACAAAATGAAAATTTCTGTACACTGCCCAACAGGACTGAAGTGGCTGAGGAGAAGGCTGGGATTGATTCCCAGGTTTTATTTACGGTATTTATAAATAAATATATATAATTTTATTTAAGGTATCAGGGCGCTTGTAAGCTTGTGATACAAATAAATATATTTTTATATATAGAAATATTATTTTATTTAAGGTATCAGGACTTATCAGAACTTGTGATTTAAATAAATAAATAAATAAATACTATTTTATTTAAGGTATCGGGGTGCTTGTGAGCCCTTGAATACCTTCAGTGAAAGGATGCAAGGACAAAACGCCCTCACCATGGGGGCTGTGCCTCCCCCTCCCTGCTCCAACGGCACAGACCCCGTAACCATGGCAACGGCAGATGTGGAAAAAAACTGCTGGGAATGAATGGGAGGTATTTTTAACTGTGTCTAATGCAAGGGAGCCAACGTGGGCAGCATTCCATGGACTGCCAGAACAGATCCCACGAGGCAGAACTTGGGAATTTCTGTTTTGATGGGAATTTGACAGTCGTTAACTTTTTTGGGGTGAGATGTGTGTGTGTGATGATGCGAGAGCGATCACAGACTCCTGTTCCACAGCCTGTCATGGAAACTGGAGAGATTTCCAGTTGCTAAAAATGTACTGAAATAACTGCAATAGCATCAGACGGGTTTCTGTTTGTTTTTTTAAACAGTCCAGCTTAGAAGGTCAAATTCTGAAGTCATTCTCACTTGTCTGCCTCTGCCTATTCCTGTCTGGGTGGGGAAGGGGATGTTCCAGGCTGCTACCCCAGCCTGAGACAATCTGGTGAAAATAATTTCCTTGCAAAATAAAATAAGGTTTGGGGGGGTTTTGTTAGAGAAGGATGTGGAGGCAAATAACCTTTGAAGAGTGAAAGAGGCAGTTGTTGGCAGAGCTGTGATTTGCATCCCGGGCACTCCTGTGACAGCAGCCTGTCCTCCAGGCATGATAGCAAACCATTGTTTTCTCCTTTGCAGTTGTAGGAGAATCTTATAAGTTGCTTTTTTTAGGAGACTGAGTAATTTGCATTGACCCAAATAACTCAGAGAAAAGCAGTGTTGGTTCCTGACTGTGACAGTGGGGGAACTGAGGGAACACGTGGCACCATCCGCCTTCAGAGGCAAAAAAAACCAGGCAAAGTCCTCAGTAGTTTTGTCCCCAGTCCCTCTGGTTTTACACAGGGCACAGTCAGTCTCTGAAGGCAACAAAACCAGGGCAAGTCCTTGGTGACTCCATCCCTGGTTCCTGGTTTTCCAGAGCAGTGGGGTTCCCTGTCTGAGCTCAGCAGCAGGATGAAATGAGGCTCCTGGGCTGCTCCTTCTGCGAGAGCAAACCAGTCTGGAGGTGCCTCCACAGCAGGAGAACCTGTTTATATCCAGTGACTGACCCATTTCCCAGCCAGCAGCAATCCCACATGGATTGGAGCATCCCTGAGTTTGGGAAAAGACGGGTTTGGAGGATATAAGGAGCAGAGCTGTTGGTGGTACTTATTCCTTCAGAAGTAAAACTGGAGCTCAGGTACTGGAACACCAGATTTTATGACATTTTTGTCTTCTTAACAGTTAAAACCTGGCCATGTGCTCCCTCAGCAGGTGTTCCCAGGTGGAACACGCCTTCCTTTGGGATTTATAGATAATGACTGGAACCAGGTGTTGCACATGTACTTCTGAAAGGGGTCTGTGCTTCTGTCTCCAGCTCTGGCACTGGCTTTGACCCTGATCCTGACTCGTGCCATCCCCTGGAGCTCCATCTTGTTTCCTTTGCTGTTCTCTTTGGGCTTGCATGACTGCACAGTCTGGGGGCTTTTTGACAAAGAAACCCAGGATTAGTTCTTTTTAACAGATTTCTGATTCTTTGAGCATCCAAACGTTCCCTAGAGCAGCAGGGGAAAGTTTAGGTAATGCTGCAAGTATGGAGGTAACTCTATCTGCTCCTCTGAGGCCACACTGGCAAAGGTTTCAGTGCCCACTGGACATGGAAGCCTTCAGACAGTGACTGAGGAAGCCTCGTGCTGGCTGCTGATCCCACCTGGATCCCACAGGATCTCAGCCCCCCTGTTCCCATACAAAGGCCAGGCAGACAAAGGGCTCTTCTGTCTGACCTGGGAAAGAATCAAAGGCCAATGTTAGAGGGGAGCAAGGGCTTGGCTTTTCCTCCCAAAGCCAAAAGCTTTTCAGGCATTCCTGGGAAGCATCTCAGGAAGCAGCACCAGTAACTGTATCCTGTGATCCGAGAGTCCTCTGCAATCCATAACAAGTCTGGGCCACGCTGTGAAGTCCTGCATGCCTGTGTCATGGATCTGATGCCATGGATCTAATCTGGTCTCATTCTCCATATCCCTGCTGCTGCTCCCTGTTCCAGTGGGGGCAGGAAACCCCCCCAGCACCCCCAGAGCTGTGCCCGGTGCTGTCTGTGCTCCAGCAGCACTGAGGGACATGTGGGAGGTTGGTGGGGTAAGACCTGGATGGCCCTGGAAGTGTCCAGGGCCAGTTTGGAGCAACCTGGGCTAGTGGAAGGTGTCACTGGATGAGCTGTAAGGTTTCTCCCAACCCAACCCATTCCATGACTCCATGGGTTGCAGGTCCCTCCCGTCTGTGGTGGTGCAGCCCCATCTCACACCCATTCCTGCAGCCTGGGGTGGGTTAAACACCCCTCAGGGCCAGGTGGCTCTGAACCTGAGGGGTCCTGGTCCCTGTCTGTGCCATTGTCTAGCACAGATTTTCCTGTTTGCTCAGTTTGTCCATCCCTGTGCCACCTCTGGGGCGGGCAGAGTTCCCCAGCTCTGGCTGTGGTTTGTGACAGGTTGTGGTTTGTGCCAGGCTGGCAGAGTGTGTGCCCTGCAGGGAGCACAGGGAGGGCAGGAGCTGTGTCTGGAGCTGGGCTGGCAGTGCTGGGCTGTCCTGCCCCTCCTGGCTGCAGGATGTGTGCTGGGAGAAGGGCTGCAGCACTTGGCCTTCACTTGACACCCCTTCCAAAGGATTTCTGACTGCAAAACTTGGCTGCCTCAGGCAGCAGCTGAGGCCAAGTGTGGGACCACCCAGGCCACCGGCATCCTCCACTGTGGCACATTTTAACGTTCCCACAACACAGAATTAAATCAATAAGAAACAGACCCGAATGTGAAAAAAAGAAGGCACAAACTGCTGGAAACCAGCCAGAGAATCCATTGATTCAGTGGGATAAACACAGATCTTGACTGGGATGGCAGGGAGGGATCTCGTCAGCTCACGGGACCTTTGATTTTAGCAGGCAAAGGTCATGAAACATAATAAATAAATCATAATAAACCCAAAGGTGGATTTAGAGAAGGAACCGGAGCATTGCAATTCCAACACCTCTGATTTCCCACAGCTCTGAAACCAGTTTGAACAGGGGAGATCACAGGAATCACTTCGAGGGATTGTCAAGGAGGAAGCAAACCTGCCCTAGGACTCCGAAGGTAGGGGGGAGCCGGGCCTCTGCTCGGGGAGGGGCTGCAGAACCACCGGTACCATGCAGGGCAGAGCTGCCTGCACACACAGAATCCCTCCACACACAGAGATCCCCACACACAGAATCCCTGCACACACAGAATCCCTCCACACACAGAGATCCCCACACACAGAATCCCTGCACACACAGAATCCCTGCACACACAGAGATCCCTGCACACACAGAGATCCCCACACACAGAGTCCTCTGCACACACAGAATCCCTGCACACACAGCTCCCTGCACACACAGAGATCCCCACACACAGAGATCCCTGCACACACACACACACAGACAGAGCTCCCTGCACACACAGAATCCCTGCACACACAGAATCCCTGCACACACAGCTCCCTGCACACACAGAGATCCCTGCACACACAGAGATCCCTGCACACACAGAATCCCTGCACACACAGAGATCCCTGCACACACAGAGATCCCCACACACAGAATCCCTGCACACACAGAGACCTCTGCACACACAGAATCCCTGCACACACAGAGACCTCTGCACACACAGAATCCCTGCACACACAGAGACCTCTGCACACACAGAATCCCTGCACACAC
>NW_020885063.1:260250-260486 GCF_003945725.1 Corapipo altera | reverse complement strand
ACACAGAGATCTCTGCACACACAGAGATCCCTGCACACACAGAGATCCCCACACACACACACAGACAGAGCTCCCTGCACACACAGAGACCCTGCACACACAGAGCTCCCTGCACACACACAGAGCTCCCTGCACACACAGAGCTCCCTGCACACACACAGAGCTCCCTGCACACACAGAGACCCTGCACACACACACACAGAGCTCCCTGCACACACACACAGAGCTCCCTGCAC
>NW_020885063.1:240371-260240 GCF_003945725.1 Corapipo altera | reverse complement strand
GAGCTCCCTGCACACACACACAGAGCTCCCTGCACACACACACAGAGATCCCTGCACACACACAGAGCTCCCTGCACACACACAGAGCTCCCTGCACACACACACAGCTCCCTGCACACACAGAGATCCCTGCACACACACAGAGCTCCCTGCACACACACACAGAGATCCCTGCACACACACACACAGAGCTCCCTGCACACACACAGGAGCTGCTCCTTGGGCAGCTTTGCTGCAGGATTTGGGGGAGGAGGAAATGCTGATTTCCCCATGGGAAACGCTTTCCCTAAACACTAATTCAGATTTGGGCTTTAACAAGGGAGCTTTATTTGTTGTATTTGTGTGAAAACAACAACAGTAAATTATTTATCTGAAAAGAATATTTTCTGAAAAGTGTGGTGTGGTCAAGACTGAAAAATAAACCATTTTTTGTCTCCCTCCATCTCTCCCCCTTTGTTTTTGCTTCTTTTTTCCTAGAGGCTGATTTAAGGTTTCATGTATTCTTTAAGCTGACAACTGTTCCTTTCTGCTCTAATGCAGACGTCTAAAACATGTCAGGCTTGGCAGAGCCAAGTTTACACACAGCCTTATGGGTCCCTTCTCCAGAAGGCTCATCTGATGGCTGCTGGTGGCTGGAGGCTGTGGGAGGGTTTCTCTGAGTGGTTCCTCCCCATTTATGCGGTGACACCTGGGCACAGTTGCTGTCCTGCAGTGCTGGGCTCCTCCTGCCCCAGGCCAGGAGCTCTGCCCCCTTCACGAGTGGTCCTGGCCCTGGGTCCATCCCTGCTGCAGATAAATCCCTTCAGGAGGGAAATAAGTTCAGTGCAATTCTCTTTTAAGTAATTCTGAGGTAAAAAAAAAACAAAACAGCAGAGAATGGTTTTAAGTTCCTCTGGGTTGGTGAAGGGTGGTGTGTCCATGTGCCTGGCAGGGAATTCTGTGGGGATGCTCCTTCTCCTGAGCTCCCACCTTGCTCAGGGGGACAAGCCTTTGGATTCAGTTGATGCCACCTCCATCTGGGCTCAGCTCAGCTCAACTGAGCTTCCACAGACCTCGGAGAGAGGGATGTCATGGGAGGGGGAGCCTGTGGAATGGGGAATGGAGACCCCAGCTCTGATGGGAACCTGCCCCTGTGCTGACAGGAGCTGTGCCCCAGGGCAGCAAACGGTCCTCACACTCCATCCATGTGCCACTCCTGCTCAATCCTTTCCCCTCCTCTTTCCATCTATTTCCTCTCCAAAAATTCCTGACTACTTTTTTCCTCTGTCTCTGCCGTTGTTGGAATATGATTTCATCTCCGTGGGGAGACAGCGAGGCAGGATCCTCTGCACTGGGGATGTCTGTGTGTCTGTCTGTGTGTCTGTCTGTGTGTCTGTCTCTGTGTCTGCAGCCAGCTTGGGATAAATCACTGCACTGGAGCCTCAGGATGTTGGTTTGGGTTTGAGTTTTTCCCTCCTCCCTCTCTCTGTAGCAGAAAAGCCGTGGAAGGGATGAGCTGTGCCCGAAGCCATTCCCACACTCGCCCTCGGGAGGGTTTGGAGCTGGGGTGGGATGTTCTGTGTGCTGAGTCCAAAGAGCTGCAGTTTGTACTGCAGAAATACTGATGGATCTCAGAAAGGCTTCCCTTGCTCCAGAGAAGACAGAGGAGGCTGTTGGAGGAAGTTCAGAGGATTTTTAGCCCATGGAAAAAGGGGGATGTTGTCTCAATTAGCAATTTCTGGCGGAGCTGCACCAGTTTGCAGCAGCAGTGGAGCTGCTAGTGATGCTGTGCAGGAGCAGCAGGGGCTGGATCAGCCTTTGGACACACTGTCAGTGCTTCAGTTTTGTGGGGAAGCATCAAGGTTTTTCCCAGCTTTGCTTTGTCAGTCAAATTTCGGCTGGTGCAGTCTGGAAACAGTGCTGTTCTTTATTAATTTTTGTAGTGCATTTCCATCAGAGGAGCTGATTCATGCTGGGCTCAGCCCATGGTGCCAGGAGTGTCTTGTGCCACAGGGACTGATGTGGGTATGAACCCGAGGGCTGGGCTTGGAAAACACCCCAGGATCATCAACTTCCATGGTTCTCTGACTCTGCACGTGGAGTGTGGTTCTGCTGCTTTATTCAGGCCTGTGTGTGAGGTCTGAAAACAGTGCAAGCAGGAGAGGACAAACCCACTGTCACACAGACACTGTGTTACCCTGAAATGGGGTTCTGACAAACAGCAGCCCCACTCCTGCTCAGGTGGCAGGAACAGTGAGGGTGTTCCAGGCTGATGTGGAGCAGTGTCCAAGCGGGATGGACTGTCCTGGGTTACAATCATAGCAAAATGGAATGGGTTGGGTTGGAAGGGACCATCCCATTCCACCCCCTGCCATGGGCAGGGACACCTTCCACTGTCCCAGGTTGCTCCAAGCCCTGTCCAATCTGGCCTTGGACACTTCCAGGGATGGGGCAGCCACAGCTTCTTTGGGCAACCTGTGCCAGGGACCCCATCCTCCCAGGGAAGGATTTCCTCCAAATATCTAATCTAAGCCCACTCTGTCTCATCCCCCCTGCACAGCCTGGCCCAGTGGACTGGGAAGGTTCCCCTCCCTGCTGAGTTCCTCCTCAGCCCAGAGCATTCTCCTGTGAGCCGAGGCAGGGCTCAGGCAGAACCTCATCCCCTGCCTCCAGCAGATTTCCCTCTGCAGTGTTGCTGGAATTAATATTTCCCTGCTTGCAGTAGGCTGCCCTCTGAGAAAGAACCAACTCTGTCTGCACAGCTTTTAAACTCCTCATGTGCCCTTGATCTGGGGCACCACTGCCCAGCCCAGCCCAGCTCCTGGGGCAGCTTAAGAGTGGCAAGAGGTATTTTGGTGTGTTCAGTTGTTGTACTTTGGATTTCCCCCACACACACATTCCGGGACATATTGATTGAACTGGGATAAGGAAGATTTATAACTCAAACAGCCCGTGTTCCAGGAATTTTCCATACCCTCCAGAGCTGGATTTTGCACAGCCAAGTGTGCTGGGGGATGCTCAGGCTGTGTGCCCCTTGCTTTGCTGTCCAAGGTAAAGTGTCCCTGCCCATGGCAGGGGGCCTGGAACAAGATGATCTTTAAGGTCCCTTCCAACCCAAACAATTCCATGAATCCATGAAAACAGGGACCCTGGAAAACCTGCCCTGCAAGGTTGCTTTGGGGGTGGTGGCAGGGGCTGTGTGGGTCTGTGGGCAGCCCTGGGCTGTGCCCCCACCCCTCTCTGGTGGCACTGCCATGGGTCTGTTGAAGCTGCAGTGCTTGGAAGCTGAGAGTGAACATCTTGGGTTGTGTTTAAAAACAGAAAGGCTCCGTCTTTCACCCCAAAGAGCCACAAGCAGAGCTGTCTAAGCCAGGCTCAGCTATTGCCTCGTGTCACACCAACACCTCTGTCGCTTCCCCCCAAGGTCTGTGTGCTCAGAGCACTCTGCAAAAATCACTCCTGAAGGTCACCCATGTGCCAGGAACTGTCCCAGCTCAGTGCTCTGGGCGAATCCTGGTTGTGCCTGGGGTGGGATGGTCTGGGACCAGGGGCCAGATGGGATCTGGGGTTATTCTGCCTGGCTTGGGGTCTGATCCCTGCAGGAATCCACATCCCCTGGGTTTGAGGCACTGGGAGCTTTGTGCCCCTGCCAGTCAGACCCTGCCCTGTCCTGGGTCCATGAGTGACAATGGGTACCAGGAGCAGGGAATGTTCCCCACGGGCCAAGTGGCATTTTCTGATGTCCAGCCCTGCAGTGTGAACACCAAACCACTGCTCCTCTGTGTCCTGTACTGGGTTTGCTGTTTTCTAATCCAGTCCTATGAAAGGTGACAGTTTTTCTCCACTCCCAGGATCTTGCCATGGACATTTCAGCAGGTTTTGGGGTTGGATGGGGCTTTTTTTGGCCAGATGGATCTGGGGTGTTGTACACACAGAACGAGGTGCAGGACTGTCCAGCCAGGCTCTTGTGATACAATTACCACAAGGACAAAAGGTCCATCCCTCACGTGCTCTCTGTGTGAGACACAACCCCCCCACACTCACAGGCAGCAGAGAAATTTGGGTCAAAGCCACCAAAACTGCCACTGAACAGGGAGAAGGGGGAGCAGGGGGAGTCATGAACTTGGCTTTGTTTCTTGGGCTGCAGAAGCCAAGAAGGGAAGAAACCATCCAAGAGCAGACAAACTGGCATCTTTAAAGCAGAACACTCTGCTTCTGGAACTTGTTTGAAAAATCAAGACAATCTTTGGAGAATTTTATTGTTTCAAACCTACAAACAAGACAAGAACTGCAGTGCAAGACACAACCAGTGAGCAGAGTGAGCTCTGCCACTTCTCTAGAGGTGGTTCTGGGCTTTGTTCAGTGCTCACAGTTGGGGTGCTGAGCTGGGCTGGGCACGGCAGGTGGGACCTGACTGATGCCATCGCTGCCTCAGTGGGGCCTGGGCTGAGCCAGTGTCACCCAGGGCCGGTGGCATCCCAAGGATGTCAGTCCAGGGCCAGGGACAGCCCGGAGTCAGTGTCACCCAGGGCCAGTGGCATCCCAAGGATGTCAGTCCAGGGCCAGGGACAGCCCGGGGTCAGTGTCAGTCACCCCAAGTATGGTGTCATCCCAAAGGTGGTGTCACCCCAGGGATGGTGTCACCCCAGGGTCAGTGACAGCCTGGGGTCAGTGTCACCCAGGGTTGGTGTCAGTCACCCCAGGACTGGTGTCAGTCACCCAGGGATGGAGCAGCCCAGGGGTGGTTTCACCCACACCCCAAGGATGGTGTCAGCCCAGGGCACCCCAAGGGATTGGTGTCACCTCACAGCCGGTGCCAGCCCAGGGTCAATGACACCCCAGGCTGGTTCCAGCCCAGGCTGGTGCCACCCCAGGCCCTGGGCTGGCTGCCCACAGCTCACCCCACTGCGGCTCCTCGAGGTGGCCGAGCTGGCTCTGGGCTCCTGGCGAGGACAGGCTCAGTCTCTGGAGGCAGTGATCCGATCCACCTGCAAAAAGGACAGGCAGCCATAAAAACAACAGCCCTGGGAGCAGGGGGTCACCTTCTGGTTCCAGCTCTGTCCAGGGGTGTCCATCCAGCACCCACAAACCAGCCCCGAGGTCATCCTGGGGGTGGAAACCCCTGGAGATAACCCAGGGTATTGGGGTGTCACTGCTGGGTGAGACAAAGGAGGGCTTTGTGTGTGCAGGGTAAGGATCCAGCCGTGGTGGAATTACTCACTGCAAGGGAAGTACTATGGGAAAAACTCAGCACAATGGGGGGGGTCAATCCCTGCTCCCAAGGGATGTGTGATGGGGCAGAGCTCCACTGCTCTGTCTGGCCCGTCTGTAAACCACTGTGGAGGTCAATGCCACCTCCTCTGCACCTCTGGGACTGTGGGGGAGTCTGCAAACAGCCCTCGGGGGGAGTTGGGTGTTGGTGAGTCAGAGACTGTATTTTGGGGATGCTGCTTTACAGAACACACTGGGCAGGCTGGGCTCAGGCCCAGGCCAGCACTGAAATGTCTTGGCTGTTGTTTCTCTGTGAGACCACCCTGCACTGCACCTCTGGGAAAGCTGTGGCTCCTGAGGGACCAAGAGGCTGAGCATGAACCCCAAACCCACTCGGGGTAAGGCAGACACAGGGTCTGTGCCACATCAGGTCCTGCTTTGAAACTGCCTGTGAGTCACTCAGGACCCCCTGCTTTGGGCTGTGCTTCCCATTCCCATTCTGGGAAGCAGCATCCACAGGCTCTGGGGCCTCAGGAGCAGCTGTAGTTCTTGCTCTATTTTTCCCAGCCATGGAATACTGGCAAGTATTTCCCTTTGGAACGGGACTGTCCACAGTGCTCTCCACAGCCACTGAAACAAGCAGAAAGTGTCACAGAGAGCAGCATTCCCAGGCTGGGAGTCCTTGTCCCAGCTGAACATTTCCCTGCTTGTTCCTGCTGATGAGAGAAGTGTTTCTGGGTTGCTGCTCCACAGTGTTAAAGCCCAGGTCTTGTTGAAGTTCTTTTTTCCTACACTAAAGCAACCACCCACATCTACTCCAGAGCAGCTTTTCTGGGAGCTGTGGCCTGTGTAACTCCAGCTGGTCACATCCAGCTGATGTATTAAAGGCAAGACAGCTACAAAGGAATTAATTATTGTATTTGCTTTTGCATATAGGCCTTGGCCATGACACCACTGGGACACGTGGTGACCCAAATGGGAGGAGTGAGTATGAGACACAGAGCAGGCCCTGGAGAGATGGGGCAGATTTTAAGCTGCAAAGGGTATAGGAGCAGGTTTGAGCTCTGGCTTTGTCACACCTGCTCAGCAGGAACTGTGCATTCACTGGAACCTTGCACTGCACAGAGTGGCTGTCGAGCAGTGGCCGTCCTGGGAGGAGAAAGGACATATGTCCTTCCCTAACCCTAACCCTGACCCTAACCCTGACCCTAACCCTAACCCTGACCCTAACCCTGACCCTGACCCTAACCCTGACCCTAACCCTGACCCTAACCCTAACCCTAACCCTAACCCTGACCCTGACCATGACCCTAACCCTGACCCTCTCAGAGGTGACTGTGCTGTGCCTTCACCCAGGGGAGCCCCAGCCTGCAGCTGCTTCCCAGCCCAGTCCTGCCCCCTCAGCTGGGCCAGCAAAGCCCGGGATGAAGCCTGGGACCATGGCAAGCCTTGCTCCTGACTGGCAGCACCTGGAGGGGAAGGAGGGGCAGAGGACTTCAGCCCCTGCTGATCCCTGTTCCCTGTCTGTGTCCCCACAGCCCTGCAGCACAAATCCCTCCCTGAGCCCAGAGCTCTGCAGGCAGGAGCCATTCTGGGGGCACTCGGGGGGCTCAGGACCCCCTCACACCCCCCGGGGTCCTGCAGGGACACCCTGGAGGCACTTCCTTCATCCAACACTTTAGGCCCTGTGTGAGCCTGTCCTGAGAGCCTGAGGGAGGTGCCGTGGCTGTTCAGCCCCACTGTGGGGGGGAGGAGGAGGAGGAGGAGGAGCAGAAGCAGGACTGCCTTTCTCTGTCACACGGGGTGTAACACATCCAGGGTCACAGAGGCTGTGACTCCTCACAGTTTGGTTCAGCAGGAGTTTTTCCTGTGCGTGTCATTCCCAGGTTGGTGTAATCCTGAAATCCCCCCGAATTCCAGTGGGCAGTGGCTGGAGCCTCAGGTTTGCTGTTGTGTCCCCAGGGAGGTCCCTCTGGGAACTGAACGTCCCATCTGGCATGGGGCATGTGTGCCTTGAGTGTCCTCAGGGTGCCCCAGCTGGGGCTGGCTGGATCCAAGAGAATTCCAATGGTCAGCAGTTCCAAGGTTGGGCTCGGGAAAGCCTCTCTTCCTGGGGACAGGAGCTGCTGCAAGAAGTGCCAGCAGGAATGGGAATCCCTGCCACAGTTCACAGTGGGATGGTCCAGCCCTGGACCACAGGGGCCCCTCTGTCTGTCCTGGTCGTGCTCCTGCACTGCTCTCATGCTGGAGAGGAGGTTTTGTAGCTCCAGCTGGGTTTTCCCAGTGTCCATGTGCTGATAGCCTTGGAGGGTGGCTTTGGATATAAAACCAGCTTCAGGCACATCCCTGGGGTTTGCCAATGAGAGGAGTCACCCCGTGCAGGCTGGAGTGTCCTGCCCAGAGCCGGGGGCCAGAAGCACCCTGGGAGCTGCAGGAAGGCTGGTTGGGCTCTGCTGGATCCTTCCTCACAGTGACTCCCTGGCCAGAGTCTGCCATCCCCTGCAGTGTCCTGTGCCCTGCTCTGCTGGGCACCCAGAGCTGTCCTGCTCCAGCTGGGAGGTTCCTGCCACCCCCTGCCCTGGCCCTCTGGCTGGTGCAGGTCAGTGCTGGGCACAGAGGGGATGGAGGAGCAGGGAGGGCCCAGCTGCATCCCTGCAGGTTTGCTGACTGCTCCTCTGAGCAGGAGCTGCAGCAGCACTTTGGTGCAGCCAAGGTTTGCCTGTGCAGGTAATTTTGTCCTTCACAAGGTGCCTGGGTGCCCTCCCACCACTCTGAACGTCCTGCCACACTGGCACCCATCCTGCACTGGTCCCTGTGTGTGTCCCAGTGCAGGGGAGCCCTGGGGAGCCTGCCTGGGCTGAGCTGTGGGCTGGGGTGCTGCTGGGAGTGCCCCAGTGTGTCTGGGCTCACTGCCCCTGCAGGATCCTGGGTTACAGCTCTGCTGCTGCTCCCGCCAGACACAGCCCAGCAGCCTGTTTGTTTGAGCCTGTTTCCATAGGAATTCATAAGGACCATGGGAACATACTTCATTTGGCCTAAAGAATGAGACTGTGGAGAGGGAAGGAGTCCTGTCCTGCCTGATTTGTGGGTCTGATTTTTCTCTGAGATCAGGTCACCTCCTCAGCACTGAGCTGGCCATCCTGGCGAGCCAGCTTTTCTTCTCCAGTGCCTGCACTGTGTTCCAATCAGCTGATAAATGCATGGAAATAGGTCAGAAACAGCCTCTTTTCAAGCACACAGGGTGGGTTTTGGGTCAGGCTTGCAGAAACACAGCTTTTATGTCTGAGCTGGAGCTGAAGAAGTGTCCAAGTGCCATGTCAGGCTCTGACGGGAGCCAATGGTCTGGGATGTCTCCGTGGCCTCTCTGTCCACATCTGACTGGGCCACTGCAGCAGCACCAAAGGGTTTTGGATCCTTCTGGGAGAGGACAGAGCTGGTCTCCTGTTGGATAAGTGCAGAGCACTGTGGGCTCCTCTGCCAGGAGGTCGGGGTACCCTCGGGGCTCTGGGGGCAGAGGTTGCTCAGGGAGCTGCAGCAGAGCTGGAGATGAAGCTGGGCTGCTGCAGCCTGTTCCTCCTTCCTCCTGGGCCTTGCAAGCTGCAGGAGCTGGGGAGGTGGCGAGGCACCAACAGATGCAGCAGCAGGGAGGTGCTGGAGGAGCAGCCCAGCACGGGGGGTGGGCAGTGGGAAGGCAGCTGCTCACCAGTGGCAGGGCCAGGATGCCCCACTGAGGGGAATCTCCATCCCTGTGCAGCATTTTTCCACGTCTCCCAGGAAGTCCCTTCAGCTGTCACTAAAGCTGAGGCCCTTAAACCCCCCTCACTGATGGTCTGAGTGCCTGGGGGTCCTGCTCCGGCACTGGGGATCCCGGGGGCTGCTGCAGAGCTTGGGAGCCACAAGCCCCACAGGTCAGGCTGTGGGTCACAGGAGCTGTCCTGGGGCTTTGTGTTCCCTGTGCAAAGTGGGGGTGGCTCCTTCACTTGGTGTGTCCTCACACCGTGGGATGAGTGTGCCTGGCTGCTCTCCTGGGGAGGGATCAGCACAGAGCTTTTACCTTTGAGGTGTGCAAGGAACTGCTCTCAAAGCAGCTGCCCTGGGCAGCAGAGCAGGAGGTTTAAGGACGGCTCCAAACCAGTGTGAAACAGCACCCTGGGAAGTGGGAATCAGTTCTACAAGCAAAACACCCCTTCCTTGTTCTGTGTCCAGCCAAACGTTGCTGCACAGCAGCCTCCTTCCAAACCTTTCCATGTCCAAAGGGGTCTTCTCCCTATGGACTGTGCTTTCCCCCTGAGCAGCTTACAGTGACCTGAGAACTGGCTGTTTGGGGAGGCAGGTGCCATTTCTCTGCCCTATGTGGGCATTTGCTGTGTGTGCTCCAGGTGTGCTCTGCAGTGGTGAAAAGCAAGAACATGAGGTGTGGAAAAACCACCATTCCCAGGGTCTTGGCCAAGCACAGCCCTCCCAAAAGCCCAGGTGAGCACCACTTTATACCAGTGAAGGTAAACAGAGGCAAATTAAAGAAACTTCCTTGGGTGCGTAGAGGCAGCAGCGGGTTGAGGCTCAGCTCTGCCTGTGCTGAGGGTCCACACACTGTGGGGATGTGAGGAGAACGTGTCAGGGAGCTCTAGAGAGGCCCAGGAGAGCTTTGGAGCAGACAATCTAATATAATTTATTTAAACCAAATGCTTATGTGCCTTTCTTTGAGTCCCTCTTGGCTTCTGGGAGCTTATTTATCTGCAAGTGTCAGCTCATATGAGGCAAACTGCGTGTGATGGGAGAGTTTCTGTGCATGGGGCCTGTAGGTCCTTGGCCCTGTGTCTGACTGTTCTTTGCCACATCAGGATGTAAGGAAATGGTTTTCTGGCAGCCAGAGCTCAGGACTGAGTGGAGAAGGACCCAGCCTGTGGCCCTTTGCAGCTGCCTCTCCAGGGCCATGTGTATCAGCTCAAATGAGACGTGCTGTGTCAATCGCTGGCCCAGGTGGGCAACGAGCACTGGAGCTCCTCAGGGTCCAGCCCTTGGGGTGAAGGACAGAAACAGGGGTGCCCTGTCCCCTCCCACCAGCCTGTGACAGAAGCTGACACGTCCCAGCCCTCAGTGGTGCAGAGCCAGGAACAGTTGGTGTTCAGGGACAGGCTGAGGCTGGTGCAGCCCTGGAGCCACCTCAGGCACCCACCAACTGCCCAGGACGAGTCCCTGTTCTGTTCCCTGCTCCTTTGGTGTCCTGGGCAGCTGTGACCACAGCCATGGCAAGGACAGCCCCCGTGTGGGGCTGCTGGACCTGTTTGTTGCTGGTTATCCCTGCAGAGCCAAGCAGGCAGAGTCTTGTTCCCATCTTTTCCTGTCCTCTCAAGGACACACGACCCTTGTTCCAAGGCAGGGAGCTCCAGAGAGGAGCCTCTGGACCTTCCAGTGCTGGCACTTGGAAAGGCATTGGAGAGAGAAGTCTGAGCTGCTCACTTTGTCTGACAAAATAAACAGATGTGTTTGATGGTGCTCCCCTGGAGAGGTGAAGATCCCTGAGGAAATGAATCCACAAGCAGCTCCAACTGCAGCAGGGGTGGGATTTCAGACAGCCTTTTGTCGCTGGGGGTCACCCAGGCATGTTTTAGCCACGACTGAGCCCCCAGCTGTTGTCTGAGCAGAACATGCACTTAATTGTACCAGCTTAGCAGCTCTGGGGCTGCTTCGTGCAGCTGCCTGGCCCTGCCTGACCCAGACAGGGCTCTGTCCTGGAAAAGAAACCAGGAATTTCAGAAGTTGTGGAATGTGTGTAATATCCACTGAGCACAAGTCAGGTATGGGCTGTGCTGGCTGTGACTGGTCTGACTTAGTGACAGAAAACAGGTAATTAAATAAGAATTAAGGTACAGAAGGTAACAGAAACAGTTCTGCCTTAGGGGAATTTCATGGGCATTCTTGGAGAGTGGAAAAAAATCACAGCTGAGAAAGGGAGGTGAAATTCAGGCTGTACCTCTGACTGAAAACAGCCTGGCTGGGCAGGAGGGGAGAGCCAGGCCCCAAGGTTTTCTGCTTTGAACACCCTGCCCTGAACTTCCACAGGGGTTACACCTGTTCTCAGAGCATTTAACTAAAGACCAGTAATTCCATTTGTTTAATGTAGGGCACTTGATTTTATTCAAAGGGTGAGATACAAAAAAAGTAAGCAAAAAGACAAAACCCAAATTATAAAACGCTACAGACAAAAGTAAGACATCTTCTGCATCGAGCACACGACAGGAAACACGGTACAGTCTGGTCCCCACAACCCAAAGCCAGCTGGAAATGTACAGCAGAGGCAGAGAGATCTACAAGGGAGGAAACGTGGCCTTTGCCACTCCAATGGCTATTTACAGAAACTATATTGAAGGCAAAGAGTTTTCTTTCCTTTTATGCAACCCAAACACTTCTTTGTTTCTTCTTCTTCCTGTTCCTGACGAAGAGGAGGGACTCCATGCTTTGAGGCAAGTTTGGTACATTCAGGTAGGATCTAAAATTAGCCACAGCTAAACACTGACATGCTACTCAAGCCCTGAACTTCAGTCCCTGCCTCCATCCAGCTCGGGCCACCAGGCACCTCCTCATGGCATCAGGGACTGCCAGGGACAGCCAGAAAGGGGAAAAGCCCAGTTCTGCACTTGGGTTGGTTTTACTTCCACCTTTAGATGTTTCACACTGCAGCTCAACCAAACCTGTGTGTCTGGGCTCAGCTTAAGGCTCTGAACTGAGGATTACATGTCAGGTCTGTGAGCTCTGTCCCACTGGGCTGGGAAAGGGTCTGTGTGAAGCTTTTGGTTCCCTCAGTGCAGGGGGCTGAGTTAGAGTGTCCAGGCAGGATTCTGGACAGAGGGTGTCTCCACCTCCAAGAGGAGATGGATCTGCCCTGTCAGTGCTGCCCCTCACAAGGACAGGGCACCCAGACACTGCTTTGTACAACAGTGCTGACTCCTGTGACAAACATGGGAAAGGGCTGTTCCCTCCCTTCTGCAGCAGAGCCAGGAGGGAAAACCTTGCTGACATATATTCCATATATTCCACATGCAGCCTAATTTCCATGTGTGTGTGGAATCTTCCTGTCAGCATGGAATCTGACTGGGACCCATTGGGCAGAAACAATGTGTGCTGAGCTGGAAGTTCTCTGCTCTTTGGTAATTAAAAACCCCTAAGACCCATGGGCATGTGCTCCCCTTTAAGGGGAGGAAAACTCACATCAAAATGAACTGTGACCAAAGGAATGGAATAGGAGCTGCTATTCCAGATGGAAAAGCCTGTATTTACCTGTGGCTCAATTTTAGAGACAGGGCTACTGAATTTTTTCAACACCTCAGTGAGGAAGGAGAGAATTTTACTGGCTCAGTAAGCAAAACATTCATTTGGGAGAGCAGAAGACTGACTGGCTGTTAATAAATATCACAAGACATTCTAAAAGTTTTCTAAGGAAAAGAGAAACATCATCTGTTCATCAAAATGCAACACATGGACAAAATGAGGTAAGGAAAGCTAAAAGAGTCCTTTGTACATTCTCATTTCACACTGCATGGCAACAACAACACCGAGACGCTGCACGGGTTCCCCGCACGCTCAGCAGGGAGATTCTTCACACAGGTGTGCTCCAGAGCATCCTTGGACACCGAGCCCTACAACATCCAAAGCCTGGTGGCAAGGAGCTGCTACCCCCCTGCTTTAGCAGCCAGGAGCTGGACACACTGCAGGCAGTTTGCTGCAGGAGGTGGGTGCTCACCACTGTCCCCTGATCCCTCGGGAGTTCAATCCTTCAGTTCCAAGGAACAAGGATTTGTCTGTCACAGCACAAACCCAAAGAGCTCAGCACTATCTGTACAGTTACACTGACGTGGGAGTGTCAGACTTAACATTTCTAACTCAGACTCCAGTTCTTTGGTCCTCTTTGTACACAACTTTCATAAATATTTAACAGCCTGCAATAACAAACTTCTACAGAACAGCAACTGGTATCTAACAGGGGGGTCTGCCCCCCTTGGCTGGCAGACCTGGCAAGCTGGTGGGCCCTGTGCAAGGCAGGGGAAAAGCAAGGCCTGCTGCAATAGGGAAAGAGATCTTAAATCATTCTCCTGCAGGGTTGTTTCCCGGGAGATCCCAATCCAAGGACACAGGGTGGGACACTGCACCTCCCTGTGCTGGGGGGATCCAGGGGGAGCCCTGCCTGGATCCAGCCCCCCACGGGACAGGTTTGCACAGTTTCTCTTAAGCAAGTTGGGTGGGGGGAGGAAGAGGAGTGGTCTTCCACCAGTCAGCACTAAACATGCCTTGTTTTTTCCTCAAGGACAATTATCATCTCCAGCTGAAGCAGGGAGGGCTACTGGTCACGTCTAGGCAGAGGCTCAGCTGTCATGGGGCAGTGCCTCATACACAGCATCTGCTCACCTAAAATGCAATATTTACTACTTTGTTCTTAAACAGACACTGGCAGCACAATGTGTTCATAAATTAATAGTCTGAATATGACAGATTAATAAACACATACATTGGTTTTGAAAAGTTGTTTCCAGGCACACAGTTTTCACACTCATAATAAAACTGAGCCTTGAGCTGACACTGAACTGAAGTGAAACAGTCACTGTGGGTTCATCCGAAGTAGAATTGCTACAGAGTCTTTGGGAACACTGGATCTGAGCAGTCATGGAGCAGCCTGGGTCACTGCTCAGCAGTGTCACCCTGTGCCAGGGGAACCAGGGCTCACAGTCCCCAGCCACTGCACTTGGCAAAGCCCTTTTCAGGGGCAGTGAGTGACCTGCAATATTCACTTTATGCCTGGTAGCGTGGTTTTTCTTTTAGGGTGCCTGTGTAAGGCTAATTCAAAACCCAGCAAGATGGTAGGAAATTCACCCTTTTGCATTAGGGAATACATAGTAACTGCCCTTTGATGACTCTGAACAAGTCAGGTTTTAAGTCCTGAGGGCATATTTTCCATGTCATTTCTGATTCTCTGCAAGCTTGTTATAAAACTATTACCAGGGTATTTATTTCTGTTGTGTCTATGGAGCCTTTTTATCCCCTTCAATTTTAAACCAGCTGAATTTGACACATATAAACTGCTGCTAAATAAACCAGAGCCCTTGGTGTCATTTAGGGGACTCTGGCTAAGTCAGCCTCCAGGAAGGAGCTTTAGTGCCACCTCTGCTGGAGAGACACAAGGTAAAAATACAGAAATGCATCCAGAGAAGTGAGTGACCTGCAGCAAAAACACAGCACAAAGCTGGAATTCAGGTGTGTCACAGTCCCCCCCTGCTCAGGGCAAGGGGAAAACCCTCAGCAAGGAAAACTCCCACCTGTTCAACAAAACCCAGCCCACAGCATCAACAAACACCAGCACAGAGCGAGCACTGGCCCTGCTCCTCCTTCCCCCCAGTGCTCCCAGTCACATCCAGTGTCCCACTGGGCACAGCAGCTCTGTGCTGGTGTCAACAGAGC
The DNA here is from genome assembly GCF_003945725.1 of Corapipo altera. NCBI lineage: Eukaryota > Metazoa > Chordata > Aves > Passeriformes > Pipridae > Corapipo > Corapipo altera. The sequence continues at coordinate 245,600 of NW_020885063.1, read as the reverse complement.
CCAGGCCACCGAGGCTACACGAGATTGTCACTTGCTATGTTTTTGGCATAGATAAAATCCTGCTGAAGCAAAGTTACTTCCTTGGCACAGTCCCCACGTGCCCAGAATCGAGGAGGTCGTGGCAGGGCAGTTGGATTCCCTTCTGTACATGAGGCAGAAATTCACCCCAAAGGCTTGTTTACAGTTTGGTTCCCTGGTAAAATATCTGCACAAGCATGACCAGCACCAGCTCTTGTTCCAGTTGTATATTCTGGGGTCCTGCTTCACTGCCTGAGAGCGTGACAGGTGATTAATTCATTCAATGCTTTCTCATCAATGACTGGAATGAGCCACACTGGGGCAGAGACAATGACATCATCTCAAAGTAAAGTAGAGGGCCTCTTACCTACTAGACTCAGTAATCTTTAAGAAAACCATTTAACATCTTTCATGGAAGTCTATTGTTCAAAAAAACCCAAAGCTATTGACATAGCATGTGGAATCAACTGGACAATCACTAATGTAATGGAATTATGGTGATCTTATACACAAACAATGATTTACCAAAATAAGATTTACCTAGGGGGCTTTAAAATCAAGTTATTTTGGTACCAAAAAAAGTCTTTCATTTAATTCCCCTTTGCCCCTATGATTCAGATGATCTTTCACTCTACAGTTACGGACTTGGCCAGATTTCTTGGAAAATCAACCTGCAGAGAGGGAGGAGAAAGAACACGCTTGTGAGTATTTACACACTTTGTTTGTTTGTGTAGAACTTTGTAACGTGTGGAACGTTTGTTCTGCTTTAAATTGAAAACAACTGAACATATTCTCATATCAATTTAGCACAATCAGTGCAGAAAAAGTCCATCACCTTAATTGTTACAACTCCTCTGTCAAAAACCAGGAGCAAATCCCTCTAGTCCAGGTTGTTGCAGTGCTCAGATGATAAGAGGTCACTGATAACAGGTCGAGGCCAGTGTCTGTGTTAAGACCAAGTACCTAACACCAACAGACTGCTTGCAAACACCCTTCTGAGGACTGTTACCTTCCTTTGAGCCTCCTAGCAGCCCTGCAGACCCTGTGAGCTCCTCCCAGCACAGACACTCCACTGCACCAGACTCAGCCACGTGTCCTGGGCTCCCCCCAGGTCTGCACTGGCCAGGGCTGCCCTTCACCCTGGTCGTTCCAGCAGCTCAAGCATTACACAGACAACCCACAGAGCCTGCCAGCCTCACCCAGGCACTGTGCCAGCCCTGCAGAGCACACAGGAGAGCAGAAGGAAGCAGTGCTGTACTCACGTCATATCCCCGGAGCACGGCGAGGTGGAAGGCCAGCAGCTGGAGGGGGATGACACTCAGGATCCCCTGCAGACAGTCCACTGAGTGGGGAACCTTGATGGTTCTCTTGTTGTTCTTAATGGTCTCGATGTCCTCCTTGTCACAAATCACCACAGGCCGCCCCTGAGACAGAGGGAAATGCTGAGGAAAAGCAGGTTTGGATAGTCCTTTTCTCATTCTGTTCAGAGCATCAGCAGCAAAAACTTATCACTTAATTTGGAACCCAACAGCTTCACATCCCCTGGGCAGCCCTGGAGGGTATTTAAGGGTTAACTAGAGCACACCAGGCTGCTGCAAGAACTGCTCTTGAAACGCCCACAATATTTACTGGGTTCCCATTTTGGGCAGTGACACTGAAGTGAACAACCTGCGAACTGCTTCTCTATTAAAAGCAGCATTTCTGACGCCCTGCAGACACTCCAGGTCCTCACCTGCCGTGCAATGACCTGCTGGAGGGCGTTCTGGCACTTGGCATAGGTGTGGTCTCTCATGATGATCATGATGACAGGCATGAGCTTGTCCACGAGTGCCAGGGGGCCGTGCTTCAGCTCCCCTGCCAGGATCCCCTCCGAGTGCATGTAGGTGATTTCTTTAATTTTCTAGGTGGGGGAAAAAAAATCATAAAATTGGAGCAAACTTGTGATTATTGTTTTTTAACCACCTCTGTGGATTCCTCCACTTTGTAAGTTTTTAAAGCTTTCTGGCTCTCCCCAGATCCAACAGGCAAACGAGTCAGCCTGAAAACCCAGATCTGAGCAGTGCCCCTGGGCTGGGCTGCCACTAACACTCACAGTCCTAACACCAAACCCACCACAGCCCTTGTCACTTGCCATCAGCCAACATATCCCCCATCACAGTCTGACTGGGCAGGCAAAGGCTGGGATATGCCTGCAGGTCACTGGGGGACTGCACTTAAACCAACAGGAGTCTCCTCAAATGTAAAAACTGCAATTTATGGGCTTAGAAAGTACACACAGCTTTGGATGGTGAGTGTTTCTGGAAAGCTCATCCCAACACATCAAAGACCTGGATTTATTAGGGTGCCCAGTGTGTCACAATAAAGCACTCCCAGTGTGAATAGGGCAAAGACACCCTTTCAACCCAGTGTAGCCTGTGACATGGGAATTCTTGAGGAGCAGCCTCAGCATTGTTAGGGTGACTTTTAGCTATTTATAATCACAGAAACACGCAATGATTTGGGTTGGAAGGGACCTTAAAGCTCATCCAGTGCCATCCCCTGCCATAGGCAGGGACCCCTTCCACTAGCCCAGGCTGCTCCAACCTGGCCTTGGACATTTCCAGGGATGGGGCAGCCACAGCTTCCCTGGGCAGCCTGTGCCAGTGCCCCCCACCTGACCAATCAGGTTGGTCACACACCAGAGCTGCCAGCTGCACTCACAACCCCTGTAGGCCCTTCTTGCTCCCTGCACAGAGATCTAAAGGCCACAGCTAAATGTGTTTGAACCAGCTTTAAATAAGGAAATCTCTTACCAGAGCTCCCTCCAGACATGTGGCATAGTGGTAGCCACGTCCCATGATGAGGACTGACTTCTGATGGTACAGCTCTGTGGCCAACTTCTGGATCTCATCATCCATGCTCAGCACTTCTTTAATTAAGTCTAAAAGGAAGGAGGAGAATCCAAATTGTGTGTGCTCATAGCCTGTGTCTCAAACTACACACACTGCTCATCCTTCACAGGCCTGGACTCAGTGTTTTACTGGTCTAGTTTAGTGGTCTGAGCCCTCAGAGAGAATATGGCTGCCAAGTCACTGGAACAGCCCCTCTCCACTCACTGACCAGGGTGGCTGGTCCAGGCCTGCTCAGATCCAGGTGTTCCCAAAGACTGCAGCAGTTCCCCTTTGTCTGAACCCCCAGGGACTGTTTAATTGGGCACTGGGGATCCCCTGGAGAGCACAGCCAACGTGTCCTACCTGGCAGCCCCTTCAGCCCACGCATGATCTCCTTGCGCCGCTCCTGCATGGAAATCCTGTCATCACACATCATCAGGGCAAACATCACCAGGGACACAAACTGGCTGGTGTAGGCCTGGGGGGAGAGAGGAAACGTGTCACTGTGGCACCAACCACAGTTGTCACCTACCAGGTAAAACCCTCAGGCCAGCTCTTGGCTTTATTCTTAACGCAGCACCAAGTGGCAGCTTTTGTTCCAATTCAGTAGCAAAGGTGAACACGAAGCTCACAGGGCAAATCTCATTTGAGCACATCTCCAGGGGGAGGCACACAATGATCTCATGCTCCAAGACAGTCAGACACCACAGCCAAGGTTTTACATCCTGAGATTCTCTGACAACTCCTAAACTCTGTTTTGTGACCACACCTGTGTCTTTCTTCACTGCAGGTAAATGCTGCAAACATGAGATGGGCAGAGCCACTGACTGGAGAGGGACATGGAAGCCCATGACAACCAGCTGAAATTCCACTGGACCTCAGGCCAGGTGAGTGATTTTCCACCTCTCCTCTCTAAGAACAGACCCTGAACTCTTCCCTGGGTGAGGCTCCATCTGTGCCCACTGGGCCCTGGTGACTGGTGCCACTGACCCTGGGGAAGAACCCCCTGCACAGGCAGTGAAATGCTCACACTGGGGCAATTCTATTCCCAGAAACACGTGAGGGACACTCTCCAACAGCTGCTGCACAGTTTGCCCTCTGAAGTCCCTGCAACACAATTGTTATGAAATGGGCTGTGGGGTCAGCTTGGGACTGAAGTCTCTTAGAAATAAGATTGAGGTTTGTAGTATTTCTGTCCCTTTCTAAGCAATGATCAAACAAACTTCCATGTTGCTCTACTGCAGATTTAAATAGCTCTGGAGGAATCCAGGAAAGCTTCAGTTATGCTGACTAGAGCCTATTATGGAATGGGAGCTGCTCTGCTTTGGTGCAGCTGGAGGTCACAGAAGCCCACAGCACCAAGCAGCCACATTGACATGCTTGGGTTGTTTAGAATATTCTCAAAGTGAAGTTCTGGACAACCTGAGGGCAGAACCTTTTCAAGTTCCTATTTCAAATATGCACAACTTTGGTAACCCCCCACATGAGCAGAGAAAAAATGCCATTTATCTCCAGACTCTACTGTTGGCCATGCAAGAACAACAGGGACAAACAACCCGTTCAAGAGTTTCTTGTAAGAGACTCGTGAATTTTCCATGATCAAATTCCCCAATGAACTGTTAAACTCGAATGTGGTTTTTGGCTGAATTTATGTAACAGATTGACATCATCTCGCCTCTAAATATAACTAAACCAAAGCAGATTTCACCATGCAGAAGCACTTCATCAAAATGAAATGCAGCAAAGCAAGTTATTTTGTACTGTAGCACACGTGAGTAATCCTGTTAGGTGGACACTGGTTTTCCGTGAAAAACCATTCCACCACTTGGCAAAAGTATAGTCTTAATATCAGAGTTTCTTTGGTAAAGCAGTGCCTGTCAGGGACTTAAGAGCAGTCAAGCTTTCCATTGCCTTGTCTATCAATCTTTAGACTTAAGTTTAAACTGAGTGTGCACCTCAAGACAAATGATGGCAAAGAGAGAATTCTTGCCTTTTAGAAATCATCCTCTCTGAGAGCCACTTGTTTTCAATGCTTAATATAATTTCCTTATAACATTTCATTTAAAAAAGAGATTAAAAAAACCCTTTGCAAGCTACAAGAAAAAGAAAATGAAGAGTGTTGCTGGGCACGTGGTCTGGGACTACACAACAACTGAGAGCAACAGGAAAGAAGGGACTGAAAGCATTTAACAGGGGAGCCACGTCAGAGCCAAGCCCTTCAGGGGGGGCTGCAGTGACAGTGACACCAACAGCTGGAGGGGTGTCTGGCTGGGCTCCCCCTGGGGCTGGGCTCACCCTGGGGCTGGGCTCACCTTGGTGCTGGGCTCCCCCTGGGGCTGGG
>NW_020885063.1:227823-240361 GCF_003945725.1 Corapipo altera | reverse complement strand
TGGGGCTGGGCTCACCTTGGTGCTGGGCTCCCCCTGGGGCTGAGCTCCCCCTGGGGCTGGGCTCCCCCTGGGGCTGGGCTCACCTTGGTGCTGGCCACGCCGATCTCGGGGCCCGCGTTGATGTGCACCCCGCAGTCGGTCTCGCGGGAGATGGAGCTGCCCACGGTGTTGGTGATGCCCACGGTCAGGGCTCCCCTCTCCTTGCAGTACCGCAGGCACATCAGGGTATCTGCTGTCTCACCTGCACACAGGGAGGGAGGGGCTGGGTCCTGCTGCCATTTCCCCCGTTCTGGGAGCTCTGTGCCTGCTGCAGCAGCTCCCCCAGCCCCAGCACACTGCCTGAGCCCTGAACACAGCACAAGCAGAGCTACCAAACACAAAACCTAACAACGGGACTTGGGGCAAGGAGAACTCAGTGTTCTGATGTGGTTCACGATAAAAGGGGACAAAAAGGGTATTTTCTTCAACAAACCCAACTTTCTTCCTTTTTCTGGTTAATAAAAATTTACCTGGGGCAGGGAGGGATAAGGGAAAAACTTATTAGGGATGCCTGGAGCTGCTCGTGAGCTGATCTCAGAGATGGCATAAGAATAGAAGGTGCTGTGTGTCCCTGCTTGTGTCACCAGTTTGCTTTAGTCCTAAAAGGACACACCCCTGAGTGCTGCACATGCGAGGTGACAACAGAGGACAGAAACTCCAAGGTTAGTTTAGTGCCCTCGTCCCTCGGTGCCCAAACCTGCCCTGCTCACTGCTCCACTCACAGCAAGTCCTGCAGGGTGGGAATCTACAGCCAGAACCACATTTGTGGGTGGGAGGAAAGAGTTCTTTGAGCTCAGTATTCACTTTGGGTTTGTACTGCCTGGTGAGCGAGCTCAGGTTCCAGGGAAATCTTTGTTAGGTTGCCATATCCAACACTTCAGGGGAAAGATGGAGCCCCTCCTGTGCCCTAAGGAGTGTTCCCTGTTCGACTGGGACAGTTCTCCCCAGGGAGAACTTGACCATGAGCCCCCCAAAGAGGATAGTTTGAAACACTTGTTACTGAGAACACAAAACTGCTACCAAAAGAGTATTTTAACCTGTGGGGATAAAGCAATGACCAGTTTTAGTGTCACAGCTGAAGATCAGTCATAAAAATCTGAAATGGTAAATGCAACTAAGAGGGAAAAACAAGGTATTTTTGTATTGCAGTTGTCTTTGAAAATATGAATATGATACACATCATATACTTTTTTTTATGCTTCAGTGTGCCTTTTATCTCCTACTCCATTCCAAGGTGGTTGTATTTTTTGATACTTGTGTCTAATAGTTTCATTTCTTCATTGGCTCCAATCCACCATATGGCAGTGCTTTAACTAGAGAACTACAACTATTCCAAAGAGCTGCCTTTCCCCAGAGCTCAGCAGCACGCTTTAGTCTGTTGATTGATGGAATAATTCCTCACAGAGAAAGGAAACAAAACCACTGTTACCATATGTAAAGCCCAGCCACCCAAACCCTGCAGATGGACGGGAGCAGAACCACTCTGGGTCTCCCCATCTCCAGGCTCTGTGTGCCCAGTCCTCCCCTCACAGGTCCCACAGCAAAGCACAGACAAGCACCAGGGTCTGGCCCTGCTGCCCCTGCCCTCCCTCCCTGCTGTGTGCAGGCAGGAGGAGTGCAGGGAGCTGTACCTGACTGGCTGAGGAAGAAGCAGACGTCATCTCGGAACACGGGGGTGTTTCTGTCCAGGAAATCACTGGCCAGTTCCACCATCACAGGCAGTTCAGTCAGTTCTTCCAGCACCTGCCGGGTCTGGGAGGAGGAGATGGCAGGTATGACATCATGTTTATAAAACCAAGTGTTTGCAGCACAAAGAAGCCTTCTAGTTGCCACACACTGGAAAATATTACTCTCCAAATCCCAGGTAAGCATCAGTGCTGGGTTATGTTTTGGTTACTCAGTAGGCCCACACTCAAGTCACCAACTGCCCCCAGTAACGTGCCCTTGCCTTGGCAGCACAAACTCCTCCCTCACAGGGAGACTGTTCTCAAGTCAGTCTCACTTATTATATAATCCTCAGTATGTATTATATAATGCAGGGTGTCCTTCTGTCAGACGGTACCTTGAACTCAGAAACCAGCACCTATATCCAGGCCAGGCCAGAGGCTGTTGGCTAGTCCATGTTTGAATTATCTTACAGGGCTGATCAGGAGGGACAAACGTGTTCTCTTGTGGCCCTTGTCAGTCAGTTCCCATCACTGTGCTCTGCAGCACTGCTGAGAGGAGGAAAGGATTCCTCTGGAAAGCTGTGAGCACTTTTAACTGCAACATTTCAGGCTGCCAAGCTACCCCTCAGAAAGGCTCCAGAGACCCCTCCCCTGTAACCCATGGGGGGTCAGACCCTGAGGACAGAACCCCACTGTGGCTGCAGGCACAGCCAGTGCTGCTCTGAGACACAGAGAGGAACTGCTGCACTGGGCAAGCACAGGGATGTCTGCAGGCCCATCCCATCACAGCAGGAAATCCTTCCTGGCTCGTGGCAGCCCCTGCCTTGCTGCACCATTTGCATTCTGCTCTTGCACTGTCCTTCCCCTGCCAGCTGTCTTTTACAATAGAGCAGGTTTTGGTTTTTAAAGCTTTCTATAACCACGAAAGCCACAGGCAACATTTCCGTAAGTATTCAGGTTCTTCAGCTTTTTTTTTCTCCTGCTGCTGCTGTAACTCCAAGTCTGGTGTTTGCAGCTTTCATGAGGGTCTTCATTCACCTGAGTGCACTGGCTCCATCTGAACCTGAAATCAGTCCTTAACCTGCCTGGTACACACCATGCACTCTCCAGGGAGACCTGAGAGCACCTTCCAGTGCCTGAAGGGGCTCCAGGAGAGCTGGAGAGGGACTTGGGACAAGGGATGGAGGGACAGGACAAGGGGTGATGGCTTCAAACTGAAAGAGGGTAGACTAAGATCAGATGTCAGAAAGGAATTCTTCCCTGTGAGGGTGGGGAGGCCCTGGTACAGGTTGCCCAGAGAAGCTGTGGCTGCCCCATCCCTGGAAGTGTCCAAGGCCAGGTTGGACGGGGCTTGGAGCAACCTGGGCTTGTAGAAGGTGTCCCTGGGACTGGATGGGCTTTAAGGCCCCTCCCAGCCCAAGCCATTCCTGGCTCTGTGACTCTGTGCCTGCTGCTGAAGCCCAGCTGAGCCCCCTCCCAGCCCAGCCCTCGCTCACCGCCACGCCCGCGTGGTAACTTGTGCCACACGCGATGAGGATCAGACGCCGACACCTCTGGATCTCCTTGATGTGATCCTTCAGCCCACCCAGGTTCACTGTAAGAAGATTCAAAGACGGAAATTAGGGGGGCCAGGTAGCCAAGATCACTGGTACTACCACGATGTGTTACCATCTCCATCAACTACTCAGCAAACAAATATCACACAAAGATCATGCCACCAGCAGGTGGAATTCTGGAGGCACCCTGGGGCACACACACCATCTGACACCAGCAAGGTTCTCATCCCCCACATCATCCCCTGCTGCCTCCACTGTAACTGCTGTGAGGAACTGCTGGACACTGAGCTGTCAGAAAGGAAGGAGCTCAATCTCAATTACCGGTGTAGTCATCAAAGTTGACCCTTCCTCTCATCGTATTAACGACGGATTCTGGCTGTTCAAATATTTCCTTCTGCATAAATGAGCTGAAGTTGCCTATGAAGAAAAAGAAAGAAAACAGATTAGAACACTTTACCTCCTGGTAACTTCAATTTTAAATTACCTCCTGGTAATTGAAATTTTTCCTGTGTTTATAGGGACAAGCCTGGAGCAGAGTCACTAACAGGCCAGTTACCAGTCAGAGATTATTAAACTGATACTCCTTTTTCTGCCAAAGCATCAGCTCATCACGAGAGCTCGATTCAAATTCCTAGAAGGTGTAAGTGAAGGGGCAGATCCGGAATGGCAAGTCTGCTAAGGATCAATCTTGGAAAAAACGGCTGGCTCTGAGCAGGAGATAAAATTCTCAGCCCCACAACTGTCCCCATTATTGTGTTAACAGCAAGAGGGAAAGTCCCAGCAGATATAAGGACTTTTCTCCCCATGAGGGTAATAAAGCACAGGAGCAGGTGCTCAGACAGGCTGTGGGATTTCACAGAATCACAGAATATGCAGAGTTGGAAGGGACCCACAAGGATTATTGAGTCCAACTCCTGGCCCTGCGCAGAGCCCTCCCCAAGAGTCACACCATGTGCCTGAGAGCATTGTCCAAATGCTTCTGTCCTTGGAGATGCTCCAGCCTTGACTGAACACTCTGGTTTGCCTGAACACCCCGGTCTGCTTGGCCCTGGCTCAGGGACTGGCCCAGGTGACCTCCAGAGGTCTCTTCCAGCCTCATTTATGTGTGTTTGCAGGGAGGGTCTGTGCATCCGCACAGGTGACCCCCGGAGCTCTCACCCTTCATGATCTGCTGCAGCTCCATCTGCAGGGTCTGCACGGCCCGTCCCGGGTGGTCTCCGGCCGTGCGCTTGATGCGGTGGATGGACAGACGCCCGTCCACCACGGCCGCCACGTCGTCGTCCTCCAGGAAGATCACCCTGTTGGTGTGCTCGATGACAGCACTGGGGACACACAGCACTCACGTGAGACTCCCACAGCTGCAGCCCCTCCCCAGCCCAACACACAGCTTCTGATCCGAGAAAGTTGCTCGTTTCAAAGGAATTTCTCTTAAAATCAGACGAGTCCCATAAAGTGCATTCCCACCCTGCCAATGGAACTGGATTTTTTCCACCCAGCTCATTATTAATTTTAGTGCCTGCTTTAAGGAGAAACTCTGCACTCCTCAGACACAGCAGTGTGTGCAGCACTGGGATGTGACCATCAGGAGCTGGGCAGTGAAGCCAGGACACTGCTTTGCCTTGGCACACAGGCTGCTCAGCCAGAGGAGCAGGTTCCCTCCTTGGTTTTTCCAGGGATAAGCCACTGTGGCTTATCTTCCCCATCTGCAGAACTGGGGACAGCTTGGCCCCCTGATATAGCCCAATGAGATCTGCTCAGAAGCACCCCAAGAATTAGATACTATCAAACTGCCTGCAGTTTACCTGGGGAGGGTCAATACTGGCATTACCAGAGGGGTTTAACATCTGTGGCCAGGTTTTAGTCTGTGCTCTCTCTCAGCTGAGCTCAGGTACAGCAGCTTCCTATTTTAGTAGCTTTTGTCCTGACCTTGAGCAAGTCACTGAAAAGCTTTAAAACCAGAACACATCAGGGTGTCCTAAGACTCTCCAAAATACCCTGATGAAAAGAGCTGCAGAAGTCAACCACTGTAGCTGGAGCATACATTCCTGGAGCAAGCATTCATTTCCCTAATAGAGGGAATCCCAAAAGGTCTGCTAAGGCTGCAGCCAAGTTAGTCTCTCCTCCCTCTGGGATTACAGTAAGACACCTTTGATGATGAAGGAATTGCATGTGTGAAGAGAATCAACACAATTCTCCTGGTAATTAGCATCTGTCCTGTTAATTTAGGTCAGTGCTCTCTCAGGTTTCCTATCACTAGGAAATCTTATCAATCTTATGTGCCCAAAGAAGGGTAACACCACTATTCCAAGGAGAGCATTCATTCCTTGACCAGAAACTCTGATTCTGTTAATATTTGTAAAGCAATGGCCACATACACATCATTTCCTTTATTCACAAAGAAACCACAACCTCCCCATCTCTTGTTCAAGGTCTCACCTTTAAACAGCATATTTTTATATACACTAAAAGAGGTTGAAGAACCTTACCTGGCATCAGAAGCAAAGTAATACTCCACAGCTTTCTCCTCCACGGGGAAGAGGCAGGTGGTGCTGTCAACACGGGACAGGCTGCAACTTCCCTTCTTGTCCTTCCCTGGAAGACACGAGGATCAGAAGCTGCCCACGTGAACACACAGGTGCCCACACAGGTCAGACCCACAGAGGCCCCAAGGCTCAGTACCAACATGAAGCACTATTTTGATCCCCATGGGTGGTCACAGTGAGCGGAGCAGTGACAGGACAGGGCAGCACAGCAGCACTTGGTGGTGTTGTGCCCGTTCTCAGTTTGCTTGCAAGGGGTTTATGTCCTTTCCAATTCAATCTGCAAGTGTAGTGTTAGTGCAGGGTTTTAAGTGTAGAGGAAAATGTAAGTAAAAACTCAAATGGAAGTTCTGTGTGGCTCCACCAGCAGAGAATTCAAGCTGCTTCGTGAGCAGCCACATTCACCCACTTGAACCTGCCCTGGGTGTGATTTTGAGTTTCTCCCCTGCTCCTGCCTCACTGACTCTCCTGAGGCTCTCAGAAATGGAGCAGGATTGCTCTTTTTTTGTCAATTATTCTCAGCACTGGGGAAATTCTTTCAGAGCTGCCACCTGTGCAACCACAGTGCTCCACTGAGCACGGCAGATGTAACCCAAGCCCAGTTCTGTCTGGCTGAGCTCATGGTCAGACACAGCTCAGGAAATCCAGGATTAAGTGCTCAGTGTTGTTCCTGTGCTATCAAATACACCCACCTCACTCTGATCCAAAAATCAGACCTGCTGCAGGTCCTGGGCTCTTGCCAGGAGGGATCCAGGAGTGCTGGAGGGGACAGGACTGAGAGGCAGCTTCGGAAAAACTTGTGCTGAGCCTTAGAGAAATCCACCAGGGATCCTTTCTGGAATACTCTGCTAATTCCCAATACTCTCTAATCTTCCTCCTCAAAAAATACCTCTCAGTGGTGAAGCTCATCAGGAATGCAGATGAGGACCCAACACCTACTGCTCAGCACTGGCCTCCAGCAACATCATTTGCAGGGTATGGGAAGGGTGGGGGTGGATTAATCAGCTTATCTACCAAAATATGGCTATTGCTGAAGAACAACAGCACTGAAGTTACTCTATTCTATATTTATTCCACAATCCTGATGTTGTTTCACCTACTGGACACTGATCTGATTCAGTGATGTAAGTACAGCTCATGGTGTTTAGATTTGTACTTCTGCAAATGAAAACGTAAAGAAAAAATACTGCTTTCATGTTGGTACTCAGGAAGAAAGGTCCACACAGCAAGGATTTAGAGCCCTCCACTTGAGTTATTAAGTCAGTAAATGAGGAGAACAACATCTTGGTTGTTGAGTTGAGACAAGACAGGCTGATTTGGTGTTGAGACATGACAGAGCAGAGCTGCTTGTTAGTGGCCATTCCCCAAGAGAAGCACCCAGACCTGATCAAAACATGCAAATTTGGTTTCTCAAAATACAACACTCCTGCATTGACTTTATTATGTTGCATTGCTTTCCTTTATTCCAGATTCTACACTGAGCTGGAACTGGAACATGTTTTTACTGTGCACACACACGTGCAGTATGTGTGTGATTTCCAAGGAGGGGTTGGGAAGTTGCAGTGAGCATTATCAGCCAATTGTGGTTATTATGTTATCTATGGATTGTCCACAGATTGTCCATTTATCTACAGAGAATCTGGATTGTTGCTCTCCAGCACCAACCCCTTGTTTACTAGAATTTAGAAGCAACACAGAGATAATCCTTTATTCCTTCACTCTTTTCCCTTCTGAATCAAAAGTGGAGACACCATGGAGAATAAACACAGGTACAGTAAGAATGGGCAGGGGAGTGAGTTTTTCAGCCTCCCTGAGAGCTGAGGTACTTTGGTTCCTGAAGTCCCTGGGAATTAAAGTTAATCTGACTTCAGAATTTTACTCTCAACACTTCACACTCACTTGAGAGCTGTGTTTGCTAAAAAGAAACAAAATCTCACCTGATGTTTGCAGCCAGGTAAACCAGCTCTTGGCAGAGAATACAGTGCACCTTTCCACAAACCCTGGCTTGTTCCTCCTCCAGCAAGAGGGGTTTCTGAGATCCCACCCACTGAGCTGCCAGTGCCTGAGGCCACTGAGCCCTTTTCTCACAGAAAAGGGCTCCCCTGCTTCAGATGTGAACTCACTGCCTCACATCACATGTGACGGGTTGGCCTTTAAAAAAAGTTAAGTACTTAATGTGAATTAAAAATGGCTCACCTTGATAAATGAGCAGAGGGAAAGAAGTTCCAGCCTCAGGCCGACTTTAATGCTTCGACCAGAGGCTGCAGTTCAGCCTCACACCACAGTCAGGGGGAAGATGCAGCTCTGACAAGCAGAATTCCAGAAGGAATTTTGGACAATGCCTGCATTAGGATTATTAGCAGCCTCCTAGTTTAGTGGGCTTTATTTTCTAAGGTAATTTATTGTTTCCTCCTGTAGTCAGAGCTGCAGGGAACATGCACTGTCATCACTTTTGCACATATGCTGAGCATTATGTCCCAACATTTGAAATGGGATGGTGGGTGGATTTTCCTGTGTATTGCTCATGGTGTTTCTGATCAAGAAGGAATTCTGGTTATCCCACTTGTTTCACTACCCTACACAGAAAGCAATAACCACATATTAAAGTGACAATGCATCTTTGTGTCATCTGTGATTCCTTTCCTAAGGAACTGGAGGATTTGTCTGAAATTTCCAGTATTAGCTTTTTTCTGGTAGGCACCTTCCTCCATTTTTATGGATATTCCATCAAAAGAATGATCCATAGATTGTACAGCTGGAAGTGCAATTGGGAAAAAAAAACAAACCAAACTTCAGACACTCAGTAAATAAACATAGTGTTACATACACACATAAAGCATTACTGCTAATTATCCAACACAACCAAGAGGCAAAGCTGCTGGCACTGGTTCTTGCAGCAAGGGAGCAGCTACACCGTTAGGAAGCAGCAAGACACAGGACAGCAATTGCTCTGGATCAACTCCTTTGGATCCCTGCACTGCTCAGAACACGAGTCCAGGCCCAGGGACTGAACAGGTTCAGACCCTTCCGACAACAGCAAATTACAGGGTAATTCTCAGTCCCTTTTCCCTTTCAAGGGTGTAACTGTGTGTCTGTGGTGGCAAAACCCTTGTGTGAGACAAAGACAGACAGACAACATAAATATACGTTAAATACAGATTGTCACACAAACGGGGTGTGACAATTCTGATGCTTAAAAGTGCTGTTGGGGGGTGAGGGAAAGGTTTGGGATTGTGCCTATAAAGCTCTGTCATTTTTGTTCTTGAAAACAGCCAGCTCTAGGAATGCCAATATGCCACACACAGAATATATATCTGGGTATCTGTGTTTAACTATACTGTTACCTGTACTGTACTGAACTATTCTAACACTCCTGGAAGTGCCCAAGACCAGGTTGGATGGAGCTTGGAGCAGCCTGGGCTAGTGGAAGGTGTCCTTGCCCATGGCAGGGGGTAGAATGAGATGTGCCTTAAGGTCCCTTCCAACCCAAACCATTCTGTGATCCAATGATTCCATTTTATTCTATTAAGATGTATTTTCCTTACAACCACTGGACATTAAAGCTTTGATTATAAAATTGGAGAGTGACACGAGGGATGTGGTGGCAGAGCACCTGTTAAAAACCTACTTTAAAAAAATCTCTGATAACGGTTTAATTTACGATTTACAGACAACAGTTTAAAAGTACAATCTGCATCCCAAGGCACACAGGTTTCTGCAGGATCTGTGCCTGTGCCCGGGAGAGGGGCAGGGGTCCCACTCACCAGTGCGGTACAGGATGGGGATGTGGTCGGTGGAGAGCTTGTGCTCGCTGCGCACGCCGATGAGCAGGGGGCTGCCTCGCCTGCAGGAACAGCAGGACAGCCTCAGACACAGCCCACCCTCAGCCCACCCCAGCACGGCAGCTGAGCCTCCAGAGCCTCCCAGAGACACTGCAAACAGGAGAGGCCACAACAGAGCAAGAGGATCTCGGAATGAACACAACACAAGGATGTGAGGAACCTGTCTGAAGGTCAGAGAAAACTCTGCCAGGGTCACTGCAATCCCAGACACCTGAACTGGGAACTGTTCCTCACTGCACGTACCCACAAACAGGCACTGGCACCAAAACTC
The DNA here is from genome assembly GCF_003945725.1 of Corapipo altera. NCBI lineage: Eukaryota > Metazoa > Chordata > Aves > Passeriformes > Pipridae > Corapipo > Corapipo altera. The sequence goes on along the minus strand of NW_020885063.1, from coordinate 230,446 downwards.
AACACCTGTGTAGGCACATGTGTGGCTAAACCAACCCAGCTGATGTTGATGTGTAAAAGTCAGGCAGAAAACCTGAACATGGGGCTGGCTCAGCTTCCAGGTCAAATGGAGGACCCACCCAAGTGCTGCCACAATGGCAAGCACCAAGCAAAAGATAAAACTATCTTCTTTCAAATCACAGCCATAGTATACCAAAAAAACCCCAAAGCTTTTTTATCACAACCAGACCAGGTGTCATACAGCTGGTCACCAAGACATTTTTCAAATATCTCTGGGAATTTTCTGTTATGGTAGATGGAAAATAGGAGAAAGGAAATTAAAAACAACAGCCAGTCTCAGCCCAGCACATACAGTGTGATAAAAACAACCTCTACCACATTTACCTGGTACCAACGGCCTGCCCAGGATAGTGAACACTCTTGAACACAAGGGCAAAAGCACCTTCCTGGAACAAGAGAAACACAAACTGTTTATCCTTTCACGTGAGGCCTGGGCACCATTTCAGTATTCCCAGTACAGAAGCTGCTCTCATGTTTCTGGGAATAAGGAAGAGACACCAAACAGGTGGTTTCACAGATGTCTCCAGAACCACCTGTAGCTGCAGCCCCCTCACCCTGGAAGGATGTCCCGAGCCCGAGCCCGAGCAGTGCATCCTCAACCATGGAATGAGTGTTCTGAACCCCAGAGAGACACTGCAGCCAGACAGCCTTGGTTACCCACCCCATGCTCCTGCATCAGCTCAGAGCACAGTGAGGGGACCTACGAAGGCAAAGGAAGCACCAAAACCTTGGGGTGTTTGCCCAGGTGAGGTGGCACAGAATGTACAGGTGAGCCAAACCTGCCAGCAACACACGCTCTTGGCCTGTTGCTACAAGAGCTCCTGGCAGGGAAATCACTGAAAAACTCTCCTGAACGAGGTGCTCTGGGATGAGAGGTAAATTGTGATGGATCCTGTTCCTGCACATGGCTGGGCATGGACTGACACGTGGAACCAGAGGCTCTGCGGTGGAGTTCCCACAAGGGGTCAGCAGCTCTCCCAGATTCCAGGAAGGACTGGAAGCACAGACTCACCTTCACACGATCTCTCCCAGGCCTGCTCCCACCTCCCGCACTCAGCCCCCCCACATCCCAGGGACTGGAAGCCTCCGAGGGCTGCTGTGCCCCAAAATGGAGACATTTTCCAGATGAGTACTGACTAATATTAAAGAAACCCAAAGGCATGTCTGAGATGAACTGCCAGAGGCAGGAGAGACAGAAATGTGCCCCCGAGCATCCTGCAGCGGTGGCACGGGCAGGCTGCCCTGGGCAGTGCTGGAGGGCAGCTGCTGATTTTGGGCAGTGTGTGTCTGTGCTGGATCCCTGCCCTGGCAGCATTACCAGCTGCTGGATGACCCTCTCCACCAGGGTGGTGAAGCTGATGTCGTCGCTGTCGCGGTTGTCGTACATGTACTTGACCAGCTTGGCGATGCTCTCCGTGTCCGTCTCCGACTCGAAGTCGTAGCCTTTGCTCTCCTGCAGGGACAGCACGTGTGGGTGACCAGCCCTCTGCCTTCCCTCCCCTTTCCCTCCTCCCTTTGTTCCTGTATTTGCTTTTCCTTCCTTTCTCCTAACTTTTCTTCTTGCTTTTCCTTTTTATCCCTCCCTTTGACTTTTCTGACCTTTTCCTCATAACTTTTCTTTGCTCCCACCTTCCCCATCTTTCCTTTTCCTTCCCTTTTTCTTGCCTTTCTTTTTTTTCTGCCCACCCTTTTTCTTTCCTGCCTTTCCTTCTTTCCTCGTTTTTTATCCTTCCATACTGCAGTTGTTCTTCCTCTTTTCTCCCATCTTTTTTTGAATTCTTCCATCTACTTTTCCTCTTCCTTTTACTTTTCTGCCTTTCATTTTTTCCTTCTTTCTCTCCTCACTTCACATTTTCCTTTCATCCTTCTTTCCTGCCTTGCAAACTGCAAGAATATGAGGAAGGGAGCACAGAGCAGTGAGTGGGAGTGAGTGCAGAGTGGAAGAGAGTGAGTGAAGGGGTGAGTGTGAGAACATGAGCGGGGGAGTGAGGAGTAGGGGGATGTGAGTGTGAGTGGGGAGGGGGAAGGAGTGAGTGGAATAATGAGGGGGTGTGAGAGAGGGAACGTGAACAGAGAGAGTGGGAGAATGGGAGTGGGAGCAGGGGTGTGGGGGATCAAGGAGGGAGTGTAAATTGGAGGAGTGAGCACTGCAGTGAGTGTGAGTGTGAGAATATGAGTGGGGGAGTGAGGAGGGATGGGAGTGGGAAGGGGAGTGGGAAGGCGAGTGGGGGTGAGGCAGGGAGGGAATGGGGGGATGGAATTTAGGAGTAGGAGAGTTACTGTGAGAGTGTCAGTGGAGGTGAGTGCAAATATGAGTGGGGGAACGTGAATGGAGGAGAGTGAATGTGAGTGGGGGAGTGGAAGGAGTGGAAATGAGATCTGGGGAATGAGTGAAGGAATGGGACAAGTGGGGAGTGTGAATGTGAGTGGGGGAGTTTGAGTGGGAAAGTGAGAGTGAGAACACAAGTGGGGGAGTGAGTGGGAAGTGTGTATGAGCAGAGGTGAGTGGGAAGTGTGTGAGCTCAGGTGAGTGGGAAGTGTTGTGAGCAAAGGTGAGTGGGAAG
>NW_020885063.1:221584-227813 GCF_003945725.1 Corapipo altera | reverse complement strand
TGAGCTCAGGTGAGTGGGAAGTGTTGTGAGCAAAGGTGAGTGGGAAGGCAGGGAGGGAGTGTCCCACACACACCCAGAGGTCACTCACCAGGAATTTCCGCAGGTCCTTGTAGTTGGTGATGATGCCATTGTGGATGACAATGAACTCTGGGGACAGAGGAAAGGCCCTGTTCAGCCCCAGCACCAGCACCAGCCTGGCAGCAAAGCCCACAGCCATGGAACTGACCCCAGAGCCCACAGAACGTCACTGTGGGAGAGGCACTTGGCAGAACAAAGCAGATTCACCTCCTGCTGGGATTCCCTGCTCTGCCCTGCTGGCGTGGCTGGGAATGGCAGAGGATAAGAGTGACCTGGGTGGGACCAGGGCTGCCAAGATCCTGCAAAGCTTCTGGAGTCACTCAGGCACTTGGCAGCTTCCATCCTGCTGGGAGCAATTAAACTCCCTGCTGCTCCTGGGGCAGCTACACCCATCACAACCCACACTGTGACAGCCCCAAGCACAACGACCACTTCTGTGCAGTGGGATCAGGGAAAAACCAAAATAAATAGGGAAAAAAGTATACAAAATCCTGCTCCAAGGAACGGTCATGAGAGTTCTCACCATCCAATTTCCTTCTGCCTTTACCTCCCTGCTCTGTGCCCATGCACCCACCCAACCCCTGGGCACCAACCCCACCCCTCCCTAGGATCACCCCCCACTGCCAACACACCCCTCGGCCAAAACCCGAGTCCAGCCCCTGCAGCTTCCCCTCAGCTGGGCTCAGCACCACTGAATAAACCCCCAGCCCGGGTCCAGCCACCCCTCCAGGGCAGGGGAGGCAGCAGGAAGCTCCTGCAGAGGCTGCAGGGTCTCGGGACTCACCGTTGTTCTTGTCGGAGCGCTGGGGGTGGCTGTTGATGGGGTTGGGCTCCCCGTGCGTGGCCCAGCGCGTGTGGGCGATCCCCAGGTGCACATCAAACTCGATGTCCAGGTCCATGTCCTGTTGCTCTGCAGCAGAAGGGGAAGGTTTTAGTCCTGAGAGGCTGTCCCTACCCCAAGGCAAGGTGGGGGTCTCCCCAGGCCTCCGGGGATCACAGGACAGGAATGCTGGCAGGGAAACAGAACCGGCAAATCCCACAGGACACGGAATCACAGGATTGTTAAGGCTGGAAAAGACCTTTAAGATCATCAATCCAACCAAAACACCAAGGTGTTTCCAGGGATGGACAATGCAGATGGACACAAGCAATCACCCTGCATTCCTCACCTTTAAGAAAGAATCCAACCTTGTTATCTCTCAGGATGCCCCTGTGACCTGTCACCTGTGACTGTGCCAGCCCACCTCATGGCCACACACCACTTAGTTATTCATCCCTAACCCTGTCTCTAGAAAATGTACCGTTAGCAATGATATCTCTTTGGAAAAAAAATACTCCTTTTGTTCCACAAGTGTCTCCACAACCTCTTTAAAACTATCCTGCAACTTTATTGAGCAGACAAACGTTTCCTCAGGAATCCTTTATCTCTCTCCTGTTTCTGTACCACACAGCCCTCCTCATTTGCCCTTTCTGGCTCCTGGTTTAGACCCAGAGCAGACCAACCCACCTCCCTCTGGGACACACAACACTCTGCACCTGAGGGTAACACAAGAGTGGGTTAAAAAGACTTGACTGACATCAGCACAGCAGCTTTGGGATGTGAAGCAGAGATCTTGACTGCTCTGAAAAGCACCTCCCCACCCTCACACAGCCCACCTGTATCCCACTCCCAACAACTCTGTGTCTTTGCATCCAGCTCAGATTTAATGAACTTAACATCTCAATCCAGGGAACACAGAGAGGCAGAAGGAGCTGCAGAAGCCCTCGCTGCCTGCTCTCATGATGTGACAGAGTCACACCCCAGTGCTTTCCCAAAGCCACCTGCAGAGCCCATCACCCCCAGATGGACAGACTGAGCTGGGACAAGCGTTACAAGTGAACAGTTAAAATCCATCTGGTAAGTTATTAGAGCATTTCTCCTTTCTGCTCAAGCTCTTGATAATTATCTCTCACCTTAAGGATTGGTTTTGTTTGGGGTTTTTAGGTCCTTTTTAAAACATATTTCAGGTCTATTTTACTTTAACAGGCTGATTTGTGACTGATTTGTCTCGAGGAATCAGGACTTCTCTGTGCCTTCACCCCAACACCCACAGGATCACTGGGGAGTGCTCACAGCACATGGTGCCTTCACAGCACAGGGGTGAGTGTTCACACCCCTGGCTCTACACACACAGGTTGCTTGGAAATACAGTGTTGGTGGGTAAAACAGGTGATATCCAAAACCCAAACGAGGGGAGAGGACAGCTCAAGGGAAGAGGGCAGGCAAAGGAGGAAAGGGAGATACTCACTGTGAACCTCTTCATCCAGGGCCTTCACTTTGCCCTTCTGCTTGATAATATGGATTTTGCAGGCATTGGCTTCCCAGTCTTTGTCGTTTCCACCATCCAGTCCCACACCTAAGTACCACCATGGGACGTGAAGAAAGAGAGTGAAGTGCAGAAGTTATTACAGTATTTGAAGTAAACCAATTCTGCCCTTTTTTTTTTCCCAGTGTCCTTTCTCCCTCCACATACAGGCAAGAAACCCCTCAGAGCAGAAATAAGTTTTCCTTTTGCCATCCTTGTCAGTATTTTTAAAGCCTTAGAAAAAAAAAAGGCATCAAGAATGTTTATAGAAATCTGTATATTGAAAGTTAATCCAAACCTCTGACCACAGGCACGTCCAGTTTGTGTTTCAGTTTTCTTCAACAGTAGAAGACAGTAGAAACCATTCACAATTACACCACAAAACCCATCACTTACAAGCCAAAACTCAAAGGAAGAGGCAGTGTTGTTGAAGGGAGAGGTACCTGCAGAGTCATAGCCCCTGTACTCCAGCCGCTGGAGCCCCTTGATGAGGGTCTCCAGGATCTCCCGTCTCGTCCGGGGAACATGGTAGTTCAGGTAAGCAAAGATGCCTGGTTGGGGAAAAGAGAACAATCTTACCACAGAATCACAGCTGAGGAAGCTCTGTATGTGCCAGCTCCTTTGTGTGTGCACTAAAACAGTACCAAGAACTCCCTGCTGACAGTTTTCACCACCACGTTTTCAGCCCCACAGAGATGTCACTAACATTTAACAGACCAAAACTACCCACAAACACCCTCATCCCTCTCCTGACTCTGAAAGCATCTGAGCAGGACAAGCCTGGGGGTGATGGGAGGCATAATTTCCCTGTGAGCTGGACCTACACAAGAGGATGAGCTGCCAGGGGACAACACAGGGCACAGAACACTCCTCCCTGCAGGTGAAGAAGTCAGGGCTCACTAACACAGAGCACACCCAAGAACCATCCTCCAAAGGAACTCTTCCTTCAAGAGCTTTCTCCAAGTTCCTCCCACTAATTCTCTGAGAACAAAATCATTTCACTCATGCACACGAACACCCCCAAACCAATGGAGCTCTTTTTCCTGTGGGTTGCAGAGGAAGATGAATTGTTGCTTCTATTTTAAGCAGTGATGAGGACACACAAATTCCTCCATCTCTAATGCCAACCCTGGCTCCAGCTCAGAACCATTTCCTTTGGTGCCACCATGAAGCAGTAGGAGGAGAAGACATTTACTGGGTGCTAGAAATATCCATACTTGAAACCTAGAGTCACCCTGTAACATCTGAAAGGAGAAAATATCTGTGTGGAGTAAAAGTGAGACCAGATTCACACAAACATCCATTTGTGTGACTGGGAATTCCAGGTTTGCCATTTGAGAAACTTTATCAAAACCTCTTGAGATCAGAATTCAGTCACACACACAAACCCAAAGTCCTGATGGTGCTGCCATACAGCTCCCAAACTTTTATTCATGGGAGAAACTGGGCTCCCAACAGGGCTTTTAGAGCATACACCTTTACACAGAGACTATTTTAAAGAATATTTGAAAAATTGCATTCTTCAGCTTTTTTGTGTTTTGGAATTAAACTAAATAGTTCCAAGCCTTTTGTTGTCTTTATTTTATAAGTAGAAATAGGGGCTACTCAGTGTTGATGGACGCACAGAACATCCCACAGCAAAGTGCTGGACCATTTACTGCTCAGCCATGGAGGGACAGGGCCTTACACAGCCCAAGCTGTTTTGACCCTCTCCTGTTCCTTCTCCCTTTTCCATGGACAGGTCTCAGGATAAGCTTGCCCTGAGCTTCACCTTCCCACTGCCAGGAGAAGTGACATGTCCCTGGAGCTCTGCTGCAAACAGAGCTCACCACAACTCCCTGATCTTCCACACTGCTGCAAGAAATCAGATGCACTTTCTAGTTTTTCTTTTCTTAATCCTACTCAGATGAAGGCAAAACGATAAAAAAGGAGCTTTTCACTTGGTTCCTTTGGCTTCTGCCTTCATTTCCCAAACCACCCAAAAGGCTACCAGGACCAAGTTTATGAAAATTCACAGCTTCCTTTCCATTGTTCCCGATCCCAAACAAACAGGGCACACAGGGCTGCTGCTCTCCCATGGAATCTGCTCACCCTGAGTGCTGGATCCTCCAGTCTCACCGACAGGGTGAGCTCCTCCTCCCCAAACCTCCCAACCCACAGCTCAGAGCTCAGCAGATAAAATCCCGACAGCAGCAAACACCTCTGCTGTGCTCCAAATGCCTCCTGGGAAGGATGCCTTCATCTCCAAACCCTCATTCCCACAGCTTGGCATAAAAACAGCTTTCCAATTCGAGATGCTTCGTTCACTCTGCTTCTAAAAACTGCCTTCTTCAGACAAACAGCAGCCTCCTGTTTGAAGTGAGCTGACTCTGAGTAGTTGTCAGGCTGAAGGACAGCACATTTCAGCTATATCTCGGATGTCAAAATCCTTTAAATGACTCCAGGTCTTACAGCAGGAGCTGGAAAAGCCCCCCTCTGAACAGACACCCAATGCAGCAGGAGAGTTACACATAAAACAAGTTACCACAAAGCAGAGACAACAGGCACCCGAGAGGGCTTTCAAAGGCAGCTGGGCTGCAGCAGTCCCTGATACTTCCCTGTCACCTGCCAGGACATCCCAAGTCCAGCCACTCCAGAAGGCATAACTAAAACCACCATGAGTAATTACAGAATCACAAACACTGCTTGCATTTTTTTTAAAATCATCTAAATCATTTGACTTGAAACCTTGCTCTGTGTTTTATGCACCCTGGATGCCATGCTCAGGGTCCCATTCCCAGCCAATCCCCGGAGCTTCACACCTCGTTTGGATGGTGCTGGGCCCATCACACGGTTCTCCAGAGAAACCTACAAGCTCTGCACCCCCTTGGTGGCATTTCAGCCACCTCAGAGTGGCACAGCCAGTCCCACTGGGGCACAGCTCCCTGGGAACTCGTCCCACTCCCACGGCACAGCAGCCCGGCCGCTCGGGCAGGACCTGCTGGAGAGGGAGCAACGAGGAGCCTTGGGGTGCTCTGGGGTTGGAACTCCATCCCCTGTGGCCAGGCTGGCTCCTGCATGGCCTTCCCGGGAACAGCAGCCGGGTGAGAGGCACAAGGGCCCATTGAGGGAGCACAGAGGAGGCCCTTCTTCCCTGGCTGAGCAGGAACGGGACAGGCTGCCAGGGAAAGGGTGAGGCAGCCTCGGGAATCTGGGGACGGAGCAGCGGGATACCTAAAGGAAGAAAGAGAACTGAGGGAAGGTGTGGGACAGCAAGGGCACTGAGGGATTGGCTCTGCCACCTTATATCCCACCCTGGCTCCCTGTCCATGTCTCCAGCCTCCGCAGACAGCAGCGTGCAAGGGCTGGGAGGGAATGCTCTGGGATCATGGGATGGTAGGGATGAGGGTGGGAGGGAATGCTCTGGGATCATGGGATGGCAGGGATGAGGGTGGGAGGGAATGCTCTGGGATTAGGGGGATGAGGGTGGGAGGGAATGCTCTAGGATCAGGGGGATGAGGGTGGGAGGGAATGCTCTGGGATCAGGGGGATGAGGGTAGGAGGGAATGCTCTGGGATCATGGGTTGGCAGGGATGAGGGTGGGAGGGAATGCTCTGGGATCAGGGGGATGAGGGTAGGAGGGAATGCTCTGGGATCATGGGTTGGCAGGGATGAGGGTGGGAGGGAATGCTCTGGGATTAGGGGGATGAGGGTAGGAGGGAATGCTCTGGGATCAGGGGGATGAGGGTGGGAGGGAATGCTCTGGGATTGTGGGATGGCAGGGATGAGGGTGGGAGGGAATGCTCCTGGGACTGTGGGATGGCAGG
>NW_020885063.1:214670-221574 GCF_003945725.1 Corapipo altera | reverse complement strand
AGGGATGAGGGTGGGAGGGAATGCTCCTGGGACTGTGGGATGGCAGGCACTGCCCCTGTAACACCACCAGGCACAAACCCCAACTCATTTCCAGGCCGTGATATCACATTTTAAATGAGGGTATTTTCCATGGAAGCACAGGGGGCACAGGGTGTCACCCACACATCTGGAACTGGGAAACTGGGCACAGCCAGAGGGTGGGGGCACCAGGGAAGGGGGACAGCACAGCTCCCAGCCCCACCAACACCACTGCACAGCACAGCAACCCCAGGCTGAGCCCCTCTGAAACCAAACCTGAAACTGTTTCAGGAGGACTGTTTTTCCTCCTGAAAACAGTCTCACTCCACAGACGGGCACAGTTTTTAGGCAGAAACTCATTTTCCTGCCATAAAATATTTTTTTTAAATGTGAATTGAACATTTTAGTCTCCATCCCGCTCCTGACACTTGGATTGCTACTTATTCTCAACCAAAAAAATGGCATAAAAGCAGAACTGTCTCCCTGCAGGCAGGGCTGGACATTTTTGGTAAATCTGAACCCAAATCAGACAGTGGCTTGAGAAGTCGTTTTCTCTGCACATTTTATCAAGTTCAGTCACACCTAAACTAAAAAAAAACACCCAACCAACAGCTCCAAACTTGACTCCTTGTCAGGGATCACAACTGCTGGCAGGGGAGGACACAAGGCCATGCCCTCAGGAAGGGATGGCTCCTCTGGAAGGAGAGGGAAAACCAAAGGGTTTACTCCTGCCTGTACTGCAAACAAACACAACACATCCATCCAGAAAGCAGCCAGCTTGGCACTTGTCTCAGGCACTGAAAACGTCTATTAATTACAGCACAATTACATTAAGATTATTCAGGAGGCCTGTGAAAAAAATATGAACCTGAGACTAAGAATGCTACAAAAAGAAAACCCCAAACAACCCCCAAAAAACCCAACTCAAGGAATTCAGTGCCTCTTATCAGAAAACACAGACTATGAAAAGTAAGGAAAACAGAAGAAATGCAAATACACTGTTAATGATGTGAAATATGCAGACACACTCCTCAGAAAAACACCAGACCCTGTAAATACTGGGAGGTTCCATTTTGACTCAGTTCAGCTTTTAGACCCTGAGAGGAAAATAGCTGGAGTGATAATGGAGATGCCCCTGGGAAAATCAAATTCTAAGAACTCACCTGTGAGCAACACATTTTACAGACAAAAATGCAAGTAAGACAAGAAGGTTTGAAATGCACTTTAGAGGAAACAGGAAAAAATGAAATAAAAATAGAATATGTAAAAATGGCGCATAATTAAAGTAAAGTATGGAAAAATAAGGCTCCTGTAAAAGGACACAAGTCTTCCAAAACACGACTTACTACTCTGCAAGCTAGACTCCAGTATCTGAAGGCTTATCACCCATTTATGACGCTTATCATGATGAATTATGTGTAAAGAAGTTTCATTTACTGGGAATATTTACAAATGCATTTCATTTTCTCTTTTTCAAACATCCTGTAACGAGGTGACTCGTCATAGCTGGGGAAAGTTTGAATGCACATTTCAAAACCAGCATTTTTACTGACTCTAACTATTGGGTTATTCAGGAATATCTGAGCAATCACACCTTGGAATCACTGCCACTTTTAAGCACAGTTCCACTGCCCTCAACAGAAAGACTGAAGAGGACAGAAGTGCTTGATCTAGGAGCATTTTTGAAAAATGTTCCTTTCTCCCAGCAGCCACAAGCTGGGCTGTGTAGAGGGAATTTTCCTCTGAAATCAGAGCTCAAGCATTGGGTCCCAACTGTCAGAGGGTACCCAGGTGACACACAGCGTGACACACACGTCCCAGCCTGACACAGAGCCTGGGCCCGGCAAGAAAAACCCTCTTTTCACTTAAGAGCTGAACAAAGGGTCACTTCATCCAGCCACAAAAGGCAGCCTGCCCCGAGGTGGGACACAGAACCCCCAACCCTGCAGTTCAGCCTGGAAAGGACCTTTCCTCTCACACCAGGGACGTCCTTCTCCGAGGCACCACAGGAGAGCCTTGTTCCCTCCCTCCCTGTGCTCTTCAAATCACTGCACACGATGCAGGGGTGAGGAGACACCACTGCACAGCTCTGTCAGGAGATGAGGAGACACCACTGCACAGCTCTGTCAGGAGATGAAGAGACACCACTGCACAGCTCTGTCAGGAGATGAGGAGACACCACTGCACAGCTCTGTCAGGAGGGCTCTCAGAGAAGTGCCAATCTCTCTGTCAAAGTGACAGTTCCTTGAACATGCTGGTTTGGATGAAATTCCAAGGCAAATCCAAGGAGTTCCACCAGGGTCCCATCTGGTGCATCCCCAGCTTATCCCCCTTGCCAGCCCAGCTGTCAGGTGCTGAAAATGTACAAACCCAAACTCCGAGCAGAACCTCCCAGAACCATGAATTTCAGGTGCCCAGCAGACCCGAAAAGAGGAGTTTTGGTTTCAGCCCCTCCCACACAAGGGCTCTTCAGTAACAACACCACACCTGCCCCCTGGAACTCACTCTGTGAAACAAGCCAGCAGGAGGAAGTATTCCAGAAAACCAGGATATATGAGTGACATTTAATGACGTTTAATCACTCTATCTTGACAAGCCCTGAGCTGGCATTGTTCCAGCTGAAACACGTGATATGTGAAGCAAAACACCAACCCTGTGAACTTCCCTCTTGTCCAGCACTGTTTGGAACTGGGAATTCCCAGCTGAAAGAAAACAGCAGCAAAGACACTCCAGGAATGTCTGTCTGCCAGGCTCAGGAAACACAACAGCCCTGGCTGGAGCACACTAAAACCTCAGGACTTGACACTAACACACTTGGGAATTAGAACAGCACTCCCACTTTACAACATAATGAAGCATTTCAACTTAATGACATATTTAAACTACTGACCTGACACAGGAGTTTGCACATGTAGACTGAAAAGGCTCGTTCAAAGCATGTCAGCTTATCAGACAACCCCCAAATCACACTGAAATCCACAATAAGGAGTCCTGTCTGTATTTCTCTTCAGTGAAATATCTTGATCTATACACTCTAGAACATAAACCATTTCCTTTCTTGCGGGTTTGCCTTAAAAACCTTACCTGAGCAACCATGAGAACAGGCATTTGGCAGCTTGGGAAACCCAACTCTCTTTTTAATATTCAAGCCCAAATCCTGGGCCTTCTTACTGTCAGCTACACAAAGAGCTCCCTATAAACAGATGGTACTTTTAGCAGAATAGAACTTTTAACAAATGGATGTTCCTGATTTCTATAGTTGACAGTCACAATACTTTTCCTGAGAACTTCATTTTCCTGTGACCCTTCTGGAGCTCAGATTCCTTTATTTCATGGGAAGTTCACAAGCAAATGAAATGAATCACTACTTCCAGATAAATAATCTTCTCCAGGATCTTGAATAGGTGAAGTTACTCAGGAACAGCTTCTCCTAATCCTTTTCCTACAAAAGCAGAAAAGCCTTCAGGCTGGGTTTACTCACAAACTCCTTTATAGCATACCCTTTACTGTTAAACCACTTCCACAGATGCTATCAGTACATCCCCCTGGCAATTCCAAGGAACCCTTTGTCCCAGAAGGGATGCTCAGCCCCACTGCAGTGGGCTCCTGTCACCTGCAGTTCAGGGAGGTGCCAACCCCTGTGTACCAAAACCTGGCTATTTCTGCCCGGTCTGAGGAGCACAGGGTCAGACCCACCCTCGCTGTGCTGTCAGAGCTGCACAGGGGAGAGGTTACACCCAATCCATCACCTCCAGGCTAAGAAAAAAGCCAAGCAGGAAAACATCCCCTCAGTGCAGATCCACATTTGTGCACTGGACGCTGCTCTGGCTGCCCACGCACACACCTCTCCCTCCCCAGCTGAAAGGGGCAGGGTTTCTCCTGCCTCACTGAACAACCAGAGCATCAGTTCTGGGGGTTCCCTCTGGGCAAGAACCACTGCTCCTGGTTCAGAGAAGGGCAGCCCCCAGGGACACCTCGGGGTGACAAATGGCAGCTCAGCAGGGGGACAGCAGCCCCCGCCGTTGGACAGGCAGCCCCCAAACCTGGAACTCAAGTCCATTTTTATCTTCAGGAATCACTAGAAATACAAGACCTAAATTCTACAATCCCTTTTGTCATTAAAACTAGTCAGAGCATACAACAGGTTTACTGATTTACAGAACAGTCCATCGAGCCTGGCTACCCTGAAAAACCTGTTTTCTAAACTATTTCATAGATGCCATTGAACAGGTTTGGTGTATTCAGACCAAAGCACACTCAACTTACACTGGCCAGGTCTTCAAACTACAAGTTTCTAATACACACCAAGAGCAAACACTATTTTTCACTAACACTACTAAAAGCAGAACCCCAGCACGTCTCCATACTGCTGTCAGACACCAAGGAACTGAACTTTGAGGTTCCTTTCCTTCCCCTGTCCAGCAGCAGGAGCCTGTCAGACCATGGGACTTTGTAAGGTCACACATAAACCTGAACACCAGGGGAAACACTGTTGGTAATTCCAGTCTGGAAGCTGAAGCTGTTGATGGAGTGAACTGAAGCTCTCCCTTCAGTCTCTCTGATAAACGGAGGTATCTGAGAATTCAGACAACAATTGCAGCACTGTCACATTTTTTTCTGTTAAAACTCATCATAATAACCACCTTTCTGTGTGAGATGAATTGGGTAAAACTCTGAAGGTGGCAGGGGACCCACCAGGCAAGACAAAGCAGTGTAAATCCCAACTTCCCATTCTAATCCAGAAACGCTGTCTGAGGATTCACCAGGCCTGTGCAGCTGCCACTACCCTGTGTAACTCAGCTGCTCAGACCTTGTGGAACCCACAGCATGAGAGATCAGGGCCCTCCACTGCAAGACATCCCCTCAGTCAGGAGAGACAAGTCAGATCTCCCCACAGGATACATCTCTGACCCCCAGAACAAGACTCAACAGCAGAGTCAATATTCACTAATGCTTTTCTCACTGTCTTCATAAAATGTTTCAATATCCAAAGAGAATTTTGCTTATATCGGAAAGAGGAGAAACACATCAGGTCTGAACACAACTAAGTAACTCCCCCCAGCATTTTCAGGGCTTATCACACACAAAAAGACAAAGAGCAGAAAGTTAATACTGCACATTTCAAAGGCTGGACCTCACATAAGGCAAGCACGAGGCACCCAAACCATCCCTATCCTTGCAGCAAGCTATTTATAATAATAATTATCCCTTCTATTCTTAGCTTTGCTCCACTTTGTACTTTTAACACAACTGAACATAGTGTTAAATGTAAGCTGGAGTTCCTCATGGCCTCTTCGCAGTGCTCCACAACTTCCACAAGGGAAGCTCAGATCTTCCCTTCACTGAATTTTTACTTGGTTTTTGCATGGAAACTATTGTGTCTTCCATGGCTTTACACCTTAGTATTTGTCGGTAGGCTGAAGAGAAAGTTGGTGCCACTTGACTGCAAATTGGGGTGTGCAGTTCTGACCTGCCTTACCTTCATTTTTCTCTGACAAGGGCAGATGTACAGTCAGAAACACAATTTACAGAAATACAACACGAGTTCTATTCAGCAGGAAGACTGACAAAGAGGATCGATTCCCAGCTCCCTGGTAAAGAGGCTCTGGAAAGAGGGCACGAAGCTGGACACGCTGCTCAGGTACTGGAGGAGTCTGGAGGTGATACCAGTTCAACCCCACAAAAACAATGAGAGAAATGGCAACTTGCACATTAGGTACAAACCCCATAACCTTGCTTAGAGCATCACTTTAATTTTGCACATAAAACTAACTAACAAAAAAGAGAAGGAAATGTTGAATGACAACAGGAAGAACCAACAGATCACTGCTGCATAGATATCCATGGAAAAACATGAAGACGACGGGACAGAAAGAGAAAGGATCAGTGATATTCCCGTGCCCAAAAGAAGAGGCGGAGTGGCAGTACTAGAACAGCAAATGGAGTGGAAAGGACCTCGGTGAGAGGACCAGCCTCGCTGGCCCGAGCTGCTGCTCGCCCGGGGCACGAGCTGAGCTCGGGGAGGCTCCGCTGGTGTGTCCTGAGCTGGTCCCGGGCACTGCCGAGCCCCGGCCGGACCCCGCCCGCTGCCTCAGCCCGCACCGACCGAACCCGAAGGGCCCCGGGAAACCCTCGTGTCACAAGCTGTAACGCCTCAAAACCCCACTGCTCTGCCCCCCGGGTGGGAGCGGCTGTTCCCACACAGCCGAGCCGGGGCTGGGCACGTCGGCGGGGGCTCCCGTGTGTCCCGCCGGGCAGCAGCGGGGCTCCCACAGCCCGACACCCCCGGGCAGGGCTGTCCCATCCCCACAGCCCGGCACCCACGGGCAGAGATCCCCCATCCCCACAGCCCGGCACCCACGGGCAGAGATCCCCCATCCCCACAGCCCGGCACCCACGGGCAGGGCTGTCCCATCCCCACAGCCCGGCACCCACAGCCCGGCACCCATGGGCAGGGCTCCCCCGTTCCCACAGCCCAGCACCCCGAGCAGAGATCCCCCGTTCCCACAGCCCGGCATCCCCGCCCGGCCCCCGGCGCTACCGGGGCCTTTTGTCCGCCGGGGCCACGTTCTGTCACCACCGGGGGACAATTCGCCTTTTCGGGGCATTAACACGAGCGAGCCGCCCCACCCCGGCGCGGCGGGGTGATAGCACCGGGATGGCACCCGGGATACACCCGGATAACACCCGGGATACACCGGGATAACACCCGGGATAACGGGGCCGGGGCGGCGGCAGCGCCCGGAGCCTCCTTCCCCCGGCCGGCCGGAGCACACGGGGCCCGGCCCGGCCCTGCCCGCCGCCCCGGCCCGGCCCGGCCCGTGCTCACCGCACATGGTGCTCCCGCCCGGCGGCCGCGCTGTCTGAGGCGCCGGGGCCGCGCCCC
>NW_020885063.1:205903-214270 GCF_003945725.1 Corapipo altera | reverse complement strand
GGGACGTGGCAGCCGCAGCCGGGCCCGCGTCCGCCGGGAGGGCCCGGGGAGGGCCCGGGGAGGGCCCGGCGCGGACAAAGCAGCGCCCGCCTCCCCCTCGGGGGCCGGGAACACCCCCGGGACACGGGGAGGGCGAGGCCGCGCCCGGAGCCCCCCCGGTAATTCCCAGCGCTGAGACAGGGGAAGGGTGGGCCCCTTCCTAGAGCCTCCCTCCCGGAATTCCCACCCTGAGACACGGGCTGGGGGGGGGTCTGTCCATTCCCAGAGCCCCTCCCCCTGTAATTCCCAGCTCGGAGATACAGGGGATGTGTGTCCGCTCCCTGATCCCCCCGTAATTCCCAGCCCCGAAACACGGGTGCTGTCCGCCCATTCCCTGAGCCCTCCGGTAATTCCCAGCCCTGGGATGCTGGGAGGGAGGTCTGCCCGTTCCCTGAGACACCCCCACCCCACCCCGTAATTCCCACCCTGAGACATGGGCTAGGGGGTCTGTCCATTCCCTGAGCCTCCCTGGTAATTCCCAGCCCTGAGATTCAGGGGATATTCCCTGAGACCCCCAGTAATTCCCAGCCCGGAGACAATGGGAGGGGGGGTGTGCCCATTCCTAGAGCCCTCCGGTAATTCCCAGCCCTGAAACACGGGAGGTGAGTGACCATTCCCTGAGCCCCCCCCCCGGTATTTCCTAGCCCCAAGATACAGGGAAGGTTGTGTCTGTCCCCTGAAGCCTCCCCCAGAAATTCCCAGCCCCAAGACACAGGAGGCTGTACCCGTTCCCAGAGCCCCCGCTGCTAATTCCCACTGACACCAGTCAGGAGCAGCACCCTCGGGATCATCCCCAGGCCTTTCCACAGCCGTCAGCACTCGCAGAGGACCGAGTTAAGAACCCGAGAGCCAAAGGGCTTCTCCAGGCTCGGGCAGGAAACAAACAGCCCCTCTTGTACCCCCGTGACACAGCGTGAATCCTCCCAGAGCCACGTGGCCTGGCCTCTCGTTTCCTACTCTGACTGCTCTACAACAGCACCTATTCAGAAGCAAGAGAAAGGAACCATCAAGACGAATCTGCAAAGCAAACCAGGGCCGGGCACCAGTGACAAAGGAGGACATCCCTGCAGCTGGAGAGCTGTGACACTGTCTGCCTGCAACTACCACCATCAAACCCTGCTGGAAAACTTATTAAAAGCCTAAGGCTACAAAAGAGAGCAATCCCTTAAGAAAAATACCATTCATTCAAGTTTATCTTACTCTAAATTAAAGTCAACAAAGAAATATTTCCTTAAAAAGCCCTCAAAACAACGAGCAATGTGAGTGCACATCAAAGAACCGGCACAGGGCAGATTTTGAACTTGCTGCTGGAACCTGGCTGAATGGAGCAGCGAGAAGGTCACAGATCTAAGGAACACCAGAAGCTCAGAGCCAGCGCAGAGCCACTTCCCAGCTTTTGTTCCAGCGAGGGCACCCTGTCCCTGGATGGCTCTGCAGAGCAGTGCTCTGCCATCCGAGCTGTTGGTGCTTCAACCCCTCGCTCAGCTGGGATGAGAAAGGCCGACTTCACATCCTCAGTTTTCTTCCACTTCCCTGTCTTCCCTTAGGAAGGGGAGTGTCTCGTGGCACTGGAAGCTGATTTCCCAGGTGAGAAGGGAACTGTGGAGCCCTGGGAAGGTGTGAGCACCAGGAATGCACACCCTGCACGGCAGAGCTGCTCTCCCTGCTCAGCACTCACCCCCCAGGTTACTGATCCACAGGCACTCCCCATGCACCTCCTGCTCTGGTTCTGTGCTGGGAATTCCTTCCCTTCCCTGCAGCAGCTCCAGGACTTGGTATCACTGATGGAATTCCCTAACGTATCCTACAAACCTGGAATAACGCAGGGCATTGTCTCGATACAAACTGAAAGGCTGCACCAGGAGTGTAACCAGGGATGCCCCACGCTCAGCTCTGTCAGCAGCACAGCAAAGACCCAACTGCACAACCTGAACCTGGGCCACACCTGATGTTATAAAAACCAACCCCTCAAACAGAGAGTAACCCTTCATTTGCACTCGTCGGTTCCTCAGAACTCCACACACACAGAAATCCAGCTCCACGTGTTTAATCCTGAAGTGGCTATTGAATTTTTTGCCCATAAAAGCCAATATTTCCCACTATGTAACTTGTTATTCTGAGGTTTGCTGTACATACAGGACATGCTGTTACTATTATGTAGTAGTTCATGTGGATGTAAAGTGCAACTTACCACCAGACAGAGAAACGTGAGAAGTTTCCCAAACTCTCACCCATGAGCCTTTGAAAATTAACACTTGAAACAGAAGCTCTGGCTGAAGTCCTGAATTTTAGACAGATTGCAAACTACCACCCCTTGGAAAAGAGTTATATCCCTGATATATAACCAGATTATATTATTATATCCCTGATAACCAGATTAACATCAGGTAATGTGAGTGATTTCCTCCCACATAATGTGAGGGCAATTCCTTCTAGAAACTTGGGATGAGCCACATCCTGACAAAAAAGACGTGTCCACCTGCAAACAGTTATAAGACAAGAGTTCAGATGGCTGTAAATAACTTTTCCTATAAGGGAGGGCTAGAAGAGTGCCTAGGAAAAGTGAATGCATGTTGTGTTTCCTCTGACATGGGTGAAAACAAAATGCCTCCCTGGCAGACTTAACTCTGCACTTAGCTACTGCACACCAAGGATACCACACAACTTCTTTTGTCTTTAAAAACACACCAGAATAATTTCAAGCAGCCATTACTACTTTATTTAAAGTAGTCATTATATTTACAATGACTAACTGCAATTTATAGAAAGACTTCACAGCCAAAAACCTCTTGCTGACCTGAGAGGCTTCCCAGCCCCAGCTGAAGGGCCCTCTTCAAACACAGAGCTGAGAACAGCCCGTCCCTGCCCCAGAGGATGTGGCCACTCACCCCCTCCCAGGCTGAACAGTCAGGACTATGTGCCCATGGAAGGGTTTTTGGGTGAGTGGAGCAGATGGGACACCTCTCCCCAACAGGGATTCCTTCCATGAGCTGAGCTGTTCAGGGCTTGGAAGTTCACACAGAAGCTCCTGCTGGTCTGGGCTGATGCTTTCACCCCACTGGGCTATCAGAGCACTGGTGCTCGTGGCTGTGGTCAGTGCTGGAACACACCTGGGTTTGTGCTGCTTCCCAAGGGAGAACTGGCACTTCCCACCCTCCCTCTGCTGTGGTTTATCCCGAGCTGGAGCCCCCACTGCCTCATGCTGCCCTGAGGGCTCTGGGGTGGGGCAGAGCAGATGCAGGAGGGTGGGATGTGTTGTGACCTCCTCTCCCCAGGGCAGAGCTCGAGGAACCTGAGGACACACAGGATATAGGATGGACATGGAATCTTTTCAGGCTCAAGATCACAAGGTGCTTAATCTTCACCCTCTTACACACAGGCTTAATTTGGTCCTCTCTGTACAAATCAAACCCCCATTAAAAACAAGACTGGAAATGTCCCTACAGTACCTGGAGGAGATTAGTACTGCTTAACTGAAGAGTAACCACCACATCTTTCATAGACACATTTTATTTTACCACACAAAACAGCTACTTTGCTGTTTAGGTTTTGGCTTATACAGTGCATTAAATTGAGAAATCAGTCCTAAAAAGGTCTCTTTTTGAGAAACCAGACCCATGACTCGCCATTCTGCGGTTTGCTGATGGAGAACAGGGCACTGATGTTTGCACAAGCTCTCTTTTGGGTAGTCTGAGCCTGCCTTGAGGGGAATTTTGTCATCAATGCACTTGTAAGATCAGGCACTGTGTACTTCATCACTGGGTAAAGAAAACATGGTGATTTCAGACCAATTTCCAAATCCTGAGTGGGTAATTTAAACTACTGTGGGTTATTACTCTCCATGAAAGCTGCAGAAATATTTAGCTAAAATATTTCTTTTCAGATTTCTAACAAGCAATATGAAGTTTATGGCTGCCACATGCTGATGAGCTGCTATGTAAAAGATTGTCCACCAACTGAACTGATCCTGCTTAGGGACTCAGTGGAATAATAACCCTGGCAAGGAGTGAGAGAGGGGAACACAGCTCTGTCAAATCCTTGCATGCAGGGAACACGAGCACAGGCCAAATAACGACCACCAACTCAGCTCGGTGGGGCAGCACAAAGCAGAAACAGTATTTCCACTCCCAAAGCCGTGCTGGAGCCAGGCACCAGGAAGAAATCCTTCCCACACACACAAGTAAACACAGTTACTCCTCGCAAAGCCCCATTTATGTATTTCAGTGTCAGAACAACAAATATTTCCCTTCCCCTGCTCTCCCAGATGGAAGGTGTTGGCCCTGCCATGTCCCCGGGGCAGCCAAGTTCCTCCCGGCCCTGCCGGAGAACAAACAGGATCCAGCAGGAGCAAACAGTCCTTCTCCTGCCATCCAACCGCCATTCCTGCCCTCAAGCACTGCACTTTCCTCTGCAAGGTGGAGAATTACGGCCTCCAGAAGCTTTTGCATGTTTAAACAGACCGCTAATGGTGGCTGAACGATTTTACTTCTAAATAGGCTAATTAGCCTCTCTGCTTATGAAGCTGACATCTTCTTCTAACATTTACTTTAAAAGATATGATTTCTGTAACAAACAATTCACATCTTTTGTTGTTTTTTTTGCTGTTTGCACAGTGGCAATGAGCAAGCAGGTAACTTCCCCCAAGTGATGGCAGTGTTACATCCTCTAAAACCAACAGCTGAAGTTATGGGGTATTTTTCACACACAAAAAATTGACAGGAATCAAAAGCTTTTTAAAAAGACTTGATAAAATTAACATTCCTGATTCCCCAGTTACAGAGCAAGGGCAGAGTCCTGCCAGGCCCATGGAGGTTTAGGGGAATAAACATCTATTTCTATTGCACAGTCACAAAACTTGACTTCTGCCTTCTCTTTTTTCACTCTTGAATTATCTGTATGAACCAACGAAGAGAGACCTCACCGTTTTTCAAGCCCACCATTTCTTTCTTAAGACACAGTATAACGGAGAGCAAAAGGATTGTTTTTAATGGAGGGCATTTAATAAATTAGTGGACAAGCTGCTTACACTGATGACACACTTTCCCAGGGAAGTGCAACTATGTTTCTGAAAAGGCGGCTTGGGTTGTTCCTCAGCACAAAGATGGTTTACACACACCAGGAGGTAAAGGCGTGTTTGGCCACAAATGATGCAACTCAAGTAGAATTTGCTTCTTTCTCCACGTCGTCATCGTCGTCAACAACCTGAAATCAAACCCAGAAGTGGTTTAGGTAAACAGTTTAAACTCTCAGCCCTGCAGGATTTATTACATCAAAGCCCTGCTGGGCCCGAGAAGAACAGCAGTTATCCCACAGCCTGAACGACAACAGGCACATGAAGGATGTGAGAAAAACCTGCAACCCAAAATGCCACAGGAAATGTGGCTGAAATAATGGGAGCTGGTCAAGTTACCACAAAAGACAGGAAAACAATCACTACAGGTATCAGATATTTCATGAGAAAGCAAAAGAATCTGCATTTCAGGGGACAG
The DNA here is from genome assembly GCF_003945725.1 of Corapipo altera. Classification (NCBI taxonomy): domain Eukaryota; kingdom Metazoa; phylum Chordata; class Aves; order Passeriformes; family Pipridae; genus Corapipo; species Corapipo altera. The sequence goes on along the minus strand of NW_020885063.1, from coordinate 208,742 downwards.
AAGCTCGTTGCTTTTTATCATGTAAAGTCAGCAAAGCACATGGGTAACTGAAAACAGTGTCCAGGTCTGGGCTCCTCGGCAGAAGAGGGACATGGGCATTTTGGAGAGAGTCCAGCAAGGGCTCACCTCCCTCAGGCTGCTGCCAGCACCATCAGCAGCTCTGCCATGAGGCACAGGCTGCTCAGGGGCAGCCTGGCACCCTCCAGGTCCTTGGCTGCCACGCTGCTCCCCAGCCAGGCAGCCCAGCATGGGGGCTTGGACAGGATTTTGCAGTGTTCCATATCCTTTGCCAACATACAGCTCCGGACTTGGAAACCCTGACTTGGAAACCCACATCTCTCCATCCCGTTCTTTCCCTGAACTGCCAACCTGTGCAGGCTGGAAAGGGACAAAGCCCTCCTTTTGCACTGAAAAGAAACCAGCTCTGACCCCAGCCCAACCCACCTGTTCCACGCCTTCCACCTCGGGGATGTAGAACTGCAGCATGTTCTGGATCCCGTTCTTCAGGGTGATGATGGAGCTGGGACAGCTGGTGCACGAGCCCTGCAGCTTCAGCTGCACAATGCCATCCTCAAAGCCTTTATAAATCACATCACCACCGTCCTCCTGCACCGTCGGCCTGGTGGGACACGAGACTCAATTCACAGCCAGTACACCTGAAATATGGATCCTTCCAGAAACCCTCAGGAAAGCCACATTTAACACACACAAAATATAGAGTAACTGCAGCCCTCTTTCTCTGCAACCACATGGTTCAAATTTCCAACACCTCCTACTTTGCTGGACTCTCTCATGTTGACAGAAACTATTTTTCCATCGGACATTGAGCAAAATACTTTTGCAATGAAAGCAGCAGTGTATGAAGGAATCACTGACATTTTAGGGGAGAGGGTAAACAAACACCTTGGAGCAGAGCTGGATCCACCCTGCACAGACACACGGGGCTGCCTGAAGGCCCTCCCCACATGCAGGAACTGCCCAGTTATTGCCAGCACTGCTGGGGTGTGTCCTACCATGGGGTGCATGTGCAGCTGGCACCTGTGATAAGGAGTCCTGAAGTCCTTCCATAAATAAATATGCAGTTCTCCACAATTTACTGAGGACAGAAAATAACTGCAACTATAGAAGCTTAATCCTGCTCAGGGGTGAAGGAGCCAGCCCTGATAAGCTCCCCCCAGTGCCATTAGCATTTCTGCAGCCTGCTCTCCCTCTGGCAGCCACAAATGCCCAGCATTGTAGCTGGGTCCCCATAGCAACATTTTTCCAGACCAAGCTAAAACCATCAAGTTACTCTAACAGAAGCTCTTTATACTGATATCCAAAATAACTCTTTGAGAACTACAGTCCTAAGAGAAAAATCCGTCAACCTGACACATTTATTAACTCACCACAGCAAATTATCTCCGTTCCAGAAAGCCAAAGACCACGATTAAAAATTCCATTTTTCTTATCTGAATTAACTTTAACACACTACAGGACTTTTCAGATTGACATTCCCTCCATCCTGCACCTTCTGACAACTTCTATGCATGTATTTTTGATTGACTGAACAATAAATGCTCTGTGTGTACCCTGGTTTATATATAACCTCTGTCAACTACCCTGCCATGAAATGAAGGAAGATACTTCACTGCTCATATTCTCATCAACAGCTTCTTGGTCCACCAAGGGGTACAGGGGGAAGGAAATAAAAGAAAGAAAAAGGTAGGAAAACCAGAAATTTGGGCAGAAATTCTGTGCCTGTTGCAGAAGGGCACCGGGAAATCAGGGAGTGACACATCACAGGGAGCTCAACCCCCCGGGTACCCAGCACAGGCAGGGCCTCCTGGATGTCACTGTCACACCTTTACACAATGTCATTCTGGTTCCAACACCTGGGACATATGTTTGGGAAAAATGTTCCAGCTTTTTTCTATTTTTCTTCCTCTTTCAGGAAAACTAACCATGTGTCAGCTCTGAGATAACTGAATTTTTAAGTAAAGTGATATCACTTTAAATGCAGCATCTAAGAAAAAACCAAAAAGGCCCAAGTTCATCATAATTTCCACGATTTTGACCCACAAACAAGTTTCTGGTTCCTGCAGTCTGTGAGCTGGGGAAGATGTCACCATCAGATACCACAGCTCCACAAACACATCAGACATCTCCTCCTCTACGTAAAATGTCAAGTTGCTTATTCCTTTCAGTTCCTTTGGAAGGCAATTAATGAGCACAAAAATAGCCTTCAGGTAAACAACAAGATCCAGAGCCACTCTTGAGACTTCATTAGTTACCACCAGTTTGTAAATTCAAGCTGTGTTAAAGCACCAATAAAATCACAACAGAATGGAGGGACAAAATCCACTGAAGCCCAGACAGAGAGGGAAACCCACTAGTAAATACTCCTTCAGAGTATGATAGGAGAGTAAAAACTACTTTGGGATACTTGGAAGGGAAGGACGAGAAAAAAGTAAGAACAGATATTAAAACAGAGAAAAAAGAAGTGCCTCTAAAAGCAAATATTGTGTAGTTTTCATCATTTCAGCTGCATCCTCAGCTGGGCCAGCTCTGCCCTTTAACCCCCCCAGGTGCTGAGCCAGGAAATCACACACCCCAAGGAAAATCCCACTGCTCCCTAAACAAATCCAACCCCAACACTGACTCACTGATCCAACAAGGTTCCCTGTTTACCTTATCCTTGTATCCAGCAGCTCCTTAATCATCAGCACAACTTCATCATCTTCTTCGGAAGCAGCTTGGGGAGAGAAGGATGTGCAAGTCAGGACCTGGAGAGAATTCCAGTAGGATGCTACCCCTGGATATCCATGGATTCCAGGAGGATTGCTGACCCTGGATATCC